>NC_088200.1:63498083-63704895 GCF_028769735.1 Zonotrichia leucophrys gambelii
TTCACAAGTGCCAGAAGAAACAGCAAATTATCAGCACCAGGAGAGACAGTGTTCAGTCACAGACGGGATCTCAGGTGTAGCTGTCGAAGCAAATATTTCCCATGTGTGTTATCCCAAGATATCAATGGGACTGGCACCTGGAGGGCAACACCTCTCATCCCGGGAAATTGCTGATTATCAGAAGAGGGTTAAAGACCAGTGAACTCACATGCACATGAGCAATGTCCCAGAGCCATCTGCACTCACAGATAGCAAAGCTGTGAGAGAGATCTTCTGTCAGTGGGCAAACGTGTTGCTGGCCCATCCCTGATTTACCTTCTGAACACTAGCCAAAGGTTCTAGCAATAAGTTTTACAACCCCCACAACAGTCAGCCAGTATGAACAGGCTAATATTTGCTCAATATCAGAGATTTCTACTGTCACTGTTTTAGCTGCAAAGCAAGGCAAATGGCTAAGCTCAGGGCCCCTCCATTGTAAGGCCTGATAAAGGAGTGGGAAGTGAGATCTGAGACTCCAGTATGAAGTAAAATAACTCTCTGACTGATGTAAATTGGTGGAAGTCTTTTGTTGGTTATCACTGTTGCCAGTTGGGTTTTTGTTCCACCAGCTACACTGATTGTCTTCACTCTGCTGAAAAGAACAGAAAGGAAAATAAGAGAGAAGAGCAACAATATAGTCTTTCTGAGAAAGGAAGCAGCCTGAACAGGCATGTCTTTGGTGCTATTTGTCCTGAAACAGTCCTTGGCCTCTTTCTAGCACAGCTTTACTGCGTGATGAGTCATAAGTTAAAGCTTTATGCAAGGAATAAAAGTAGTAAGCGTGTGGAATATGCAGGCATAGAAGCTACCTGCAGTATGATTCCTGAAGCTGAGATAATTTTAGAAGGAAATTGTTTCAAAGAAATATTTCTACTTATGCACTGAAAAAAAAAAAAAAAAAAAAAAGCAGAAAGTAAAAAGAAAAAAATCCCCAGACTTCTAAATTCTGGAAACTTCTGCATGAAATTAGATCTGCATTAAATCAGCCAAAAAACTTTGGACTGCGGCCCAAAAGGAAACTCTTATAATACGTAGCAATGGCCTGGGACAGACCTGTGGAACAAGGCCTAACAATTCTGCCTGGTAGAGGGGCCTCTCATTTAAAAAACTTCTTGAGAGAAGTCATGTGCCAAGCCAAAATGTCCCTGGCTGTGGCTGTTCTGTGGGTTTTGTTCAGCATTTACTATCAGAAAAACCTGGGCACGTTGCAAGCAGACCTTGGGACATCTTGTCCTATCTCTTCCACACTCTATGGCAATAGTGACACTGTTGACAGTTTTAGCTGTCACCATGAGAAAACTGGCCCTGGAGTTTGTGCTGCAAATGGTGACAGATGGGTTGCTGTCTCTTGATGACCACTTCAGGCAGACACAACCAGGCTCCATCAAACAGCCCAGGTTTTGTTTGCAGAAGGGCCTGTGTGGCACCTGATGGGTTGTGTGGGGACAAGCTTGCCTTGGTGCATCAGCACATCTTTGCAAACTGCTCTCATATATTCATATGCCATAGCTTGCTTGCAGGAAAAGGCTACAGGAAAAAAAAAAACTGTAGGTGACACAGTTTTCTAATGGTGCAACCATTGTAACACTGGTGGCCTGAGAGGCCTTAGTATAGAAATGGAATGCTAGTATTTTTATCCTGCATGTCATTTCATGGTTTTGTGTTTGCTGGTTTGTAGGAGAGGAAATGCTTTTGCTTCCTTGCAGTTTTTCTTCCCGAGATTTCTTCCTGTGAAGTAATGAGCATGCATAAAAATCAATGCAGTAAGTAATTTAGCAAATGTTTTCACTTTAAAAGAGAAACAAAAGCATGTCTATTTTGGAGAGGAATTGGTAAAGCTGCTATTTTCTAGAAGTCCTGAAATTTTCTATTTTCCTCACCTCCCTCCAAAAGTCCAAGTAAAGACAAAGCATGAAAGCAAAACTTTCTGGCCCTGAGGAGTTACAAAAGTGTATCTGGAAATGTCTAGATAGAATTTTGACGTAGTGCAGAAAATAAAGTGCAGAAAATTGTATTTCTAGAGATCTTGGAGACAGATCCTGAATCTGCTGGCCAGTGGCTGAGGCTGACCAGTGTGAGGGGTAGGAGTGATATGGGGAGGGTGGATCTTGCAGAATAGGCAAAACCAGTGGGAGAAAGCACTGGCATGGGAAGCACTTCCCACAGTGCAGCTGGCACTGTGCTTTCCCAAGAAGAGGAAGAAGGGCTCCAGCCCTCAAACCCAAGTTGCAAACACCATTGATCCCTTTGACTACCAGCTTCCAGATCTCCTGTCTAGGAGTAATTGTGCTCTTCTGGTAAATGCTGACAAAAGGGCTTGGTTTTTGTTTTAGTTTGGTTTTTTTCTCTACGAGGTTTTCTGAGGCTGTTCAGAGGCCTCTGTGCTGCGGGGCCAGGATGGCTGGAAGTCACTGCTCAGTGGGGCCAGGGCCCAGGGCATGCCCCAAGGCATTAGGGGCACCATGCACAGCAGCTACTGACCCTCCTACACAGAGAGAGTAAGGGATGTCAGCTTTGGCACCTTTGGCTCATGGCCAGCCTCATACAGAGGCCCAGAGTGTATGACACTACATGTTGGCACATGTTGTCTTGTGGTATGTGCTAGAGGAAGGTAACTAGAACATGCACATTTGTCTTCTTGAACTCCATAATAGTGTGGATCTACTGGGAGTTTGTGGTGGTTTCACAGTTTAAATTGAATAAGAATACTAGGACAAATTACAAATTATGTGGTGTTTGGTAATTGCAAATGGGACAAGCTAGCTGTCCCTGGGCTCAGCCTTCAGAGGGTAGTCCTTGCCTATGACCAGTATGTTCTCAAAGTTACTGATTGTGCTGCAGAGAAGTGCCAGGAATGCTTGGAAATACAGCTCCAGGCCCTTTGTCGTCTTTCTGGACTTAGTCTAGTATATCCATGTCTCTCACACAGGAAGCCCAGAAAGAAAAGCTAAAGAATCCATCGAAAGCATGAGACAACTGAGAGAGCAGCTGGGATTGGATGTGGCCCTCGGTGCCATGGTTTAGTTGAGGTGCTAGGGCTGATCTTAAAGGTGTCTTCCAACCTAATGATTCTGAGATTTTTCTCCTTTCAATTCAGTGAGAGGGATTCAGCTGTGTGAGTTTTTCATTTTCGTTTTAATCTGAATCTCTGCTGAACTCAGCTGAACATTGCATATTTGGAGAGTTTCATTTTCAGTGCACTTCAACGAATTCGTTTGCAAGTAAATGTCAGGTTGTGGTTTCTGTGCTACTATGCACTGAACTGGTGGTTTTCTGCCGACCAGGCCAGCAGAAAATAAATCAGTGGAAGAAACCTATTGTTCAAGGGCTTCACTTGCCAGATATAGGTCTCTGTCTCTATTAGAAAACCTGGAAGCTTGGTATACAAAAGCAAATTGAAAACCACTACTGTAATGTCAGTCCTTTAATTCCAAACGATGCTGCCAGATCCAAACACCAGCACTCATCCTCAAAATGCAAACCAAAATATCCCTTTGCTTGTCCTCCTCCTGAGCAGAACAGCATTTGGGGGGTGAGGGGACAGGGGCAGGCACCAGAAACATTCCATAGCTGAGACAGGGTCTGTGCCTTGGTCTTTCTTCACTAGCAATGGAAATAAGACTGAAGAAAAGATGTAGGTGCATGTTTGGTTGGTTGTGTGATGTACTGAAACAAACCTGAAATACAGAAATTTTTTGGGCTGGAGGAAGTAGCTTAGTATGTGAAAGGAGTAATTTGACTTTTGGTTTGTTGCATTATCTCACTCACAGTGGACAGCACTGTTCATGGATCAAGCCTTCCAAGTCGCTGGCACAGTGCAAACCCAGAGCAAGACAGTGTCTGAGTCGAACCCAGGTGTTTTCCTTCCCCTGCACACTCTGCTCAGACACAGGCTCTCAGTTTTGCAGAGCACCTGTAACACGTGCAGGTGAAATAGAATGCTATTTTTGCAGTGAGCTGTTGCAGCTGCATTGACACAGCTAACAGCCTGGCTGCAGGTGTGAGCCTCTTGTGAAGCACACCCAACAGGGGACACACCTGAGCAGTTGCAGCCAATTTTATACTTCAAGGGATGAGTTACAAGTCACTTTATTGAAAAAACTTATTTCCTTTTTAAGTGTCATCTGTCTTGCAAAACAGGGCTGCCCAGAACAGCAAGGCTGCCTATCACTACAGCAGCTGCCTTACTGAGATGCACACTAAATGTACTCCTGTGGAAAGCCAAATCCCACACTTTCAGGCTTGGACCCGGCCTGCTTGGGCTAATTCTAATGTATTTGACAGTTTGAGAACTGGAATGTTCTGAATTCAGTGTAAACTGAAGTTTCAACTAATTTTGATTTTGTGGTTTTAAGGAAGTTTTATGTCTGTTTCATAATTTGTCAGTGTGTGAGTTCTGTACTGATATGCTTACATGATTTTTTAAATCACATCTGTTTTTTTTTTATGTGCAGTAACTTGGAATAGAAGGTGGTCTTATATCTTCTGAGATGAGAAGCCAAACGGGAAGTTGAAAATGCAATATCTGATCTCTGAAAGCATGGAACTCACAGGGCTGTAGACATAATCTCCTTGGGGGGGAAAAAACCTGAGGAAAAATTTTATCTTTTGCAGCTGATGTCTCAATTTGAAATTCTGTCTCTGGGTCTAACATCTAACATGTTCCTCACAAAATTGATTGAGTGGTAGCTAATTTGCAAATTTTGTGATCCTAGATGTCATCTGTTTCCTTTCAGGAAAGTGTTTGTCCTCAGTGCTGCACATTTTGACTTTACATGGTCAGGAATGCATTTGAAGGCAGCTGTAACAATGGTTTAAATGACTGCCCTTTGTCTAATTCAAGAACAACTGGTTTTGTCTAAGCAGAATTTACACAAATTCATTATGTTCCTTTAGAAAATGCCACTTATGTGTTGGATTAGATGTCTCAGACACATTTACAAATTCCCGAATTTATTCCTAAATACACATATTCCCCCCTCCCCCAGTGTAAAAAAACAAACAAAAAATGGAGGCTGACAATGAAGCCAGCTTGGGCTGCATGCTGAATGCCTTTTTCTTGTCTGCATGTACTTGCTGGAGGTGGATGGTCTGCTTTGTGTGCTCTGGAGAGGCAATGCTTCAGTGCCATTTACAACAATCCAGGACCATCCAGGATAGCTGTTTTTAAAACATATAATATGTTTAATGCATAGTTTTAAACTACAGGTTTAAAGCAATGCCATTTGACACTTCAAAAACAATCTTCAGTTCTTGGACTTGCATCAGCATAGAGATGCCTTCGTATACTTATGTACAATAAAAATGTGTGTGGCTTTTAGTCTAGCAAGCATAGTAATTCCCTGAATTCATTCTGTCAGCTAAAGGCTGTCATCTGAAGGGTGTACTTGAGTCTTGGCCAGAGAGGGACAACAGCATTCAGCATTTCCTTGCTTCAGTGAGTATTGTGGGAGGTAGTTCAAAGGAGAAAAAACAAGGACTGTCTCACAAGTGAAAAAGATGAAGTTTGTCCTATTTTTTTCCCTCATGTTCTCTGATATTTTCATAATACTGCGTTTAGTCCTGATGTACACAGCACCAGTAATGCAGCCCAGTGATATTCTAGATGACTGTGCTGTGGTCCTGTTGAGTTTATGACTCAGTGTACTCAGTGTTTTCCTTAATTGTTTATATACAGATATTTACTTGATTTTTTAATATATATCTTACATATTAAGAGTTTCAACATGATTTGTCCTATAGTTGCAAGAAAATGTGATAGCTCTGTCTGATACTACTTGGAAGGAATTAACTGGAGAGTAAGGTGAAGCGTGTTGCAGAGTGGATCATAAAGTGTAGAGTGGAGAGAGGTTGGTATGTAAAGGGGAATATGGAAAAGGAGCTTGAAATAATGCTACAGGATGTAAGGTTCAGTGAAAATGAAAATGTGCAGCATCCTGAGGCTCTGATGCTGTGGTTTGACTTGGTGTGATGGTCAGTGTAGCTGAACAGCCAGAGAATGGGGGTGGTTGGGGGGAATGGCAGTGTGTGTGTGTTTGGTACAAGAACTTACACTAGGGGTGACTCTGCTGCAGATGCATTGGCTTGCTCATCTTCAGACTCAAACTGCATGTTGTACTCATTACGTGCTTGGGACAGAAATGTCATAACGTTTGCACAGGCTGCAGTTTTCTTTATTACTACAGCTGGATTGCACAACTGTTCAGATTTGTTTGCTTTGCAGTTTCATTAAACCTTATCTTCACCTTTAAGGTTGTGGTTGAACAATGACTGCTGCTGCTTTAAAGGAATTATTCCCAGAGCTGCCTCCTCTAACCTTTGACATGATCCAGGCAGTGATTGCCATCAGAGCCTTTTGCAGCATGCTGAATGTTCATGTCACTGTAGGCTTTCTTCTGCAATGGCAGAAACTTTGGTCTCCCCTGTGCTGGGGTCTGCCTGCAATTCATGTACTCCTTCATCCTCTGCTGGTTTTACTCTGTAGCCTCCCAAAATATCCTCTGCTGGTGCTTATGTTTGTCTGCTGCTCCTCTGAGGACTCAGCTCCAGAACAGAGGCATTGTCTTGGTGACCTTAAGATTCAAACTGTGCGTTCTACTCATTACCATAGAAATTTTCTAATATCTTCTGTTGAAAGCCAGTTTTATCTCCACAAGATACTTTCCGTATAAGTCAGTCTGTTCCCTTTTTCCTTGTAAGTGTTGTTAATCTGTCACCTGTTGCTGTTGTGTGAACACCTTCTTTCCACTATTAACCACAGCTAGCAGGGGTTAATATGATTCATGTACAGCTGGCAAAGGTTAATGTCGTTCACAAAGTTGCAAGACTTAGGCCTTATCTGCCTTGCCTGCTATTTATGTGTGGCTGCAATTCAGAGGAAAATCACAGCTGCCTATCAATGGAAAGTTTAGGTCTAATTTCCACCAACTAATCTAGGTCTTTCCAAGATGAGTCACCACTGAAGCCACAGACTTTTGAACCTCCCTCACAGTCCCACATAGATTTTTCTGCAATGACTGATTAGTTGCTATCAGTTAATGGAAACCTAAGCATGCTGACCAGGCTTACAGGGTAAATTAGGCCCTGGGTTTTCTGGGCAGAGGATCCTGCACTGTTCTGTGGCTGTCACAGGAGGCAGGTGTGTGCTGAAGAAGAAGCAGGAGAGGCTGAAAGAGGCACAGAGCAATCTTAGGGGTGCATGCATTGTTGGAGGGCAGTCTACCAGAGAGGCCAGTTGATGGTGATTTTTACAGCATGTGCAAAGTTGGGACTCTCTCATGTTTTAAACCTAGACAGCAACTAAGAACCATACAGATACAGCTGATCACTCGCTCTCCCCTGCCCCCTCACTGGGGAGGAGAATTGGAAAGGAAAGTAAAATTCCAATCTAAACCTCACATCACACAGCTTCAGGCCATTCCCTCAGGTCCTGTCACTGTCACCACAGAGAAGAGATCAGAGTCTGCCCTCCTTCTTCCCCTCACAAGGGAGTTGTAACTGCAGTGAGGTCTCCCGCCAGTCTCCTCCAGCCAAGTCACCTCTTCCACTTCTCACACAGCTTCCCTTCCAGAACCTTCACCATCCTTGTGGCCTCCTTTGGACACTCTCTAACAGCTCAATGTGTTTTTTGTGTTGTGGCACCCAGAACTGCCCCCAGCACTGGAGGTGAGGCTGCCCCAGAGCAGAGCAGAGCAGGACAATCCCCTCCCTTGCCTGGCTGTGATGCTGTGCCTGATGCCCCCCAGGACATGGGGGCCCTCTGGCTGCCAGGGCACTGCTGGCTCATGTTCAGCTTGCCATTGACCAGGACACCCAGGGCCCTTCTAGAACACTGCTCTCCAGCCTCTCCTTTCCCAGGCTCTCTGTACATCCAGGGTTGCCCCATCCCAGGTCAGAACCCAGCACTTACCCTTGCTGAATTTCATACCGTTGGTGCCTGCCCAGTCCTCTCATTGTCAAGGTGTCTCTGCAGGGCCTTCCGGCCCTTGAGGGAGTCAGCTGCTACTCCCAGTTTTGTATCATCTGAGACCTTACTTAGTAACCCTTCCAGTCCTGTGTCCAAGCCATTTGTGAAGACAAAGAGCACAGAGCTGAGCATGGAGCCCTGTGGAACCCCCAGTGACAGGTCACCAGTCTGGTGCCACCTCATTCACTGTGACCTCTTCTGCCTGGCCCCTGAACCAGTTGCTCACCCTTGGCATAATGTGTTTATGCAGCCACGTGCTGGACAGTTTGTCCAGAAGCATGCTGTAAGAAACAGCATCAAAGGCTTTACTGAAATCCAGAGAGATTGCATCAGCTGGCTTCCCTTGATCAGCTAGGTGGGTTATCTTATCATGAAAGGAAATCAGGTTTGATAAGCAGCACTTCCTCCTCATAAAGCCATGCTGGCTGTGTCCAGTGACTGTGTTGCTCTTCAGGTGTTTTTCATTACCTCCCAAAATAATCTTTCTGTAATTTGACTGAACACTGAAATGAGACTGTAGTCTCCAGGGTCATCCTTCTTGTCCTTCTTGAAAATTTGGACAATGTTCACAGATTCCAATCAGCTGGGATCTCTCTGGGTTTCAAAAGCTGTTCAAAAATCACTGAGAGAGGCCTTGCAGTGACACCAGCCAGTTCTTTGAGTACTATTGGATGAACCCCATCAGGCATCATGGACTTATAGGGATTCAGCTGGAGCAGCAAATCCCACACTAGTTCAAGACTGACTAGGAGTTCATCCTTCTCTCAGCTGTGGTCCTCCAGCTCAGGCCACTGCAGTTCCCAGATTCTGTCACTGGTGTTGAAGGTCAAAGCAAAGAAATCATTAAACTGCCTTGTCTGTGCCCAGGTTTATGAGGTGACCATCCTCATCCTAACGGGCTGATGTAATTTCTGCACTCCCTTTTCCCATTAATATATTTTTAAAACTCTTTTAATTGTATCCCCCAGTATTGGCTAGCTATAACTTCAACTGCGCTTTGGTTTCAATAATTTTATTCTTACAGTAGCAAAAACCATCTCTGTATTGCTCCCATATCACCTGACCTTGCTTCCACTGGCCATATACCTGCTGGTTTTGCCATAGCTTCACAAGAAGATCCCTGTTCAGGCACGCTGGCCTTCTGCCTTTTCTGCTTGACTTCCAGCATTTGGGAATTGCCTGCTCCTATGCCCTTAGGTGGTGATGTTTGAAAAGTGACCAGCACTGATGGACCCCGGTGCTGCAAAAGCATTTTCGCAGGGGACTTCACTCACTATTTCCCTGAGCAGCCTGAAGTTTGTTCTCCTCATGTCCAGAGCTGAGGTTTTGCTGGCACTTTTCCTCCTGACAACAACTCGATGCTCTCTGATCACTGAGGCCTGGATGGCCACTTGTCTCCACTGCTCACAAAATCCTCTGTGTTAATAAGCAACAAATCTGGTACCTGTATCTTGAGATTACAACCCAGGTGTTTTAGCACTCTTCCTGACCTGATTGAGTCAGCTGTGTGATACTTCCAGTAAACATCTAGCAAGCTGAAGCATAAAGGACAAGGGCAGATGATTTGGAGGCATCCCTTAGTTTCTCAAAGAATAGTTCATCAGTGTCATTGTCCTGGCTGCATGGCCTATTACAGGCTCCCACAATGACATCTGCATTATTTATGCATCCCTTAATGCTTACCCAGAGGCTGTCAGGTGTGTCACTGCCAACTGCAAACTCCACACACATTCCAGCCTCTCCATTACTTACAGTGCCGTACCACCTCCACCTTGCCTGCCCAGCCGGTTCCTGCTGAAGTGTCCACAACTACCCATCCTGGCACAGCAGTCACAGGACTCATCCCACCAGGTTTTGCTTATCCCAGTGATGGCAGATCTCTGGGACTGGGCCAAAGCTTCTGCTTCCTCTTCCTTGTTCCTCATGCTGTGTGTGTGTGTGTGTGTGTGTGTGTGTGTGTTTTTATGGGAGGATTTCAGGTGTGGTTCATTGCACCTGTCACCTTGTGGAGCCGATTTAAGCACCTCATGAGCAATTTGTCACTCAAATTTTGGTGCGGCATCCTGCTGCAGATCACTGGCAAGACTGATTTTTTTCCCATTCCCCCTTCCAATCTAGTTTAAAGGTCTAATCAGCACTGCTAATGTGTGCAAAAAAGGCTTTTCCCCTTCTGAGAAAGGTGCATCACATCAACTGCCAGTGGTTCCACTATTCTAGATCACTCCATGATCAAAACACTGTACAGTCCTTCATTTAGGATAAGCTTAGCAACAGACAAGACGTCTGTGTGCTTTCAACATAATTTTCACTCTGAATCCAAAATAGAGCACTGCACCCACTATTAAAATTAACTCTATCCCAGAAAATTAATTCTATCCCAGTTAAACCAGGACAGATTCCCAAGGGAAGAAGCTTTGGCTTTGCAAATTACCTTTTCCCACAACCTCTGTTTCTGCCAGAAGCTTCTGTCCCACAGCATGGTGCATACTTTGAGAGACCAAGCTTGCTGTGCATCACAGCCCCGGCTGCATCCTCCTCTGCAGCAGGGGAGGGCTGCTCACATGCCAGCAGCAGTGAGAGAAGTCCTGCAGGAGGACTTGTCATGGACAGGCAGCTGTTTGTGGGTGCTTGTGGATCTCTCATCCCGTGGCTGTGGACTTTGCTGCCATTACTCATTTAGCCAAGTCATCATCATTTAGCCAGCCCTGCCATCTTTTCCCTACAAACATCCCGTTCAGCAGCTGTCCTTTTGCACCCTGGGGCTTGCCAGCTCCTCTGGTCATGACAAAAGACCAATACCTGATGTGTCAACAACTGAGATCTGAAGCCTTTTCTTCGGGCAAGTTATTTTTAGCTACAGATACCTTTACCCTCCTCCATTTATGGTGAGTTGGGAGAGTCTTTACTCTCTCCACCTTGCCAGCTGCTAATATCTGCTTTTTGCAAGACTGCTTTGTGCTCTTACTGTTCACCTGTGCAGGGAACAGAAAAGCAGAGTGATGCTTTCATGAAGATGCTTCCATAGACACAAGAAGAATTCTCAGCCCTTGCAGAAGTGGACACCTGCATTTATTATTTATTATTTACCTAACACTGGCCTTGGAAATTATCTGCTGCACTGCGAGCAGATCAGGTGGCAGAGTGTTTCTCTGTGTGTTTCTTCTGCAGACAGGGTTTACAGTCTGGTCTGAACACCAAATGACAGAAGCATCTGGTTACAGTTAGCAGGCAAAACCATTACAGGAGCAATGAGCAATGCAGGTGCAATGCAGGTGCAATGAATTTTGCATGAGCATATTTGCTCTTTGCCCATGACCATCTGCAGTTTCAGGAGGGAGGAATTTTTAGTTGAGGACAAAATGCAAAGCAAAATAATACTTATGCATCCAAGGCAAATACTTATCACAAATCCAAATTACATAAAGCTGAAGAAATATCTTCTGAAATGAAATGAGACTAAAATAGCTAATATTTATAAAGCTTGCAGGAGTAAATTCTTGGTGAAATTATAAGAGAGCAGAGTATCCTGAACAAGGCAGAATTTTACCTTACTTGTTATGATATCAAACCATCGCAAAGTGAAATTATTGTCATTTGAGACCACCACCATGTTGGTCTGAGCAATTTCTGAACCTAGGAACACATAGACCCTCTTTTGGACTGTGGGAAGTCTTCCTACAAAATCCACATTTGCTCAGACAACATATTTGCACAACTATTCATCCACTACTCAACTTACAACCACACTTGATCCAAGGCAGTCTCTGAGATGAACTTGATCCATTCATTGGCTATTTTTATAAAATCTTCAATATTCAATGGGAGCCATTGTGAAAATGCAGCCAAATCTGCAGCTGCAGTAACTCTGGACAAGAGTGTGTGGACAAGGTGTGGAAGACAGAGAGACAGATGGCTGCAATGGCTGTGTAGGGTGTAAAACTGTCTTGTCAGGCTACTCTGAACCTCTGGGAATTCCTACAGACTTTTCTTGAGACCCTTCTTCCTTGTGCAATAATCCCTGGGTTTTTTTACCCAGCTGGATAGACTCCACTGTATCAGCATCAGCTATAACCTTGTTTTACTCTGGGGAAATATTTATTTTCTTCTCTGCCTCTCTAGCTCTCAGTTCTTGTGGATTAATTTTTCCTACTTCTGGGCAAAAACCAGCATACCTGATTCTTCTGATTTGCTCTTCCACTACTGTATTTCCATGCTAAATTTTTTGTGTGATGTTGTTTGAAGGCAGCATAAGTCTGTTTCTTCATGGCTGTATCACCAAGACCACATTTAGAAGCTTTTGGCTTTCTTTTTAATGGTATTTTCCTCTCTAAAGTAATACTATTTTTAATATGAAAAGCCATACCAGGAGCCTGAGTATTATTAATCTAGCCATTGTGCAAGTCATCAACAGCTGATTAAGACCTCTTGTTATTTCTGACATGGAGCACAGGAATGAAAGATGTTAATTGCCCACATTTGTGTGAAATCAGTGAAAATAAGCCAGACTGTTGTGAATGTCAGAGTACACACTCTGTCTGTGACAAGAACAACATTGTGTAATCTCCTTTTATTACAGGCCAAGCTAGTAACACATTATCTCATGTTTTCATCAGCTAAATGCATGCACACAGACCCTTACCTTCCATCTGCTCGTCTCCATACAAATTAGGATACTGCTGTGGATCCCTACTCCTCCTGCTCTTCTTTCATTCCATACTTCTTTCCACCTTTCTTACCTCAGAGAGAACCGCTTCCTCCATCCACTCCCCTTAATGTCACCTTCTTTGTCTCCAGGTTCTGCATCTTGTTCTGGAAACAGGGCTGGGGGGTTGCAAGAGTAGTGCTCAGGCTGTTGGTCATGCCAGTGATGTTTGTACCAGCATTTGTGCCTGGTGGTACCAGGCTCCTGGGGGCACAGGAGTGCCTGGCCCCGAAGATGCTTCACAGAAAAGGCCCAGCCTCTGCACCAGCCCAGGGTGGCTCTGGGGACTGAGCAACTTCTGCTGATTTTGCCCTGTTCCTCTCCCTGATGGATGCCACCATCTCAGCTTCCCAACTGGCTGCAGATCCAGCAGCAGCGCTGTGGGGAGATGAACAGGGATCCTGAAAATGGTGTGGGTTTCCTTTGAGTGGGTGTGCTGGAGCCCTAATGCTCCCATTACACTTGTACGAGATTTTGCTCCTCCCGCTAGTTCTCTGACCTTGTTCACCTGCAACTGAGGGTCAGAACATGGAAAAAATAGGTGTTTGAAGGTTATTATGGCTGGGCTGTCTCTCTCCAAATATTGCTCCAATATGTCATGAAATAGGAAATCTGGCAAAACACTGCTTTGCTTTTTATTTTTCCCACAGTGGAGGCTTTTAGCATGTTATTTGGTTGTGAGGGAAAAAATCCTTCTTTAATGCGAAAACAGGTGATGGCTAGTCCACATACAGAGAGCTGCAACAGTCAACACACAGCACAGTGTTGAAAACAGAAAATTCAGCAGCCTTTTAATCAGGTGAAACATTTTAAAACAGTCTGAAAATATGTGCAAATTCTATTTCTTCTCTTCTCCAGGTGATTAGCTTCTCGTCGTGGATAGGGAGTTTGCCTAGAATTCCTGGTAGAAATACCTTTTTCTCATTACTTTAGTAGCACCCTTTGTGGATACATGTTGCCTTTGCAACTCAGGGCATGAGCAATTACTTCTTGACACAGTGCAGGAAAGACCCGCATGGAAAAGGATTTACCTTACTCGGTCTAGTTGACTTAATGGAAAAAGGAATTGCTGCACTTTGACAACATCTCTTCCTCTTCACTCTCTTTTTTTTCTCAGCACCAGAATTTTGCACACACCTCTGGACAGCTCTGCACTGGCTTGATGCCTCCCTGGAATGACTCAGCCCAGTGCTCACCACCATGGGTGTGGAATGACACAGCCTGGCAGAATTAGGGAAGGGGCTGTCACCCATCTTCAGTTCTTGGTGTGTCTGCAGCTCGAGAAATACTCAGTTTTACTTCCAGCAGATACTCAGTTTTACTTTCAGCAGCCCGAAGGTGTCTCCAAGAAAAGTAGCAAAATGTAATCCTTTTTGATCTCTGCGTTAGCCATGACGTTGCACAAATTTCCAGGCAGGCCCTGGTGAGTCTTTTGGCAAGGAAGGCTGGAGGTCAGCACAGTCTCTCTTAGTGTCCAGAGATCAGCACTGTTACTGGTGGCACAGCTCAAGCAGCACCAGCCATCTGAAGCAGCCCACAGTAACAGAGGCCCCAGGATGACTTCATTCCAGCTCTTCTGGGGGACCACCGGTGCCTGGATGACTCCCCCTGGGACTGCAGCAGGCTAAGCGGCAGGAAACATCCATGCCATGCTTTCAAGGCACACAGCACTCAACTGCAGGACACATCAGTGCTTTCATACCTGACTCTGGATGTCATCAACAATTTTTAGTGAGTCTTGGTTTGTGCCCTGTGCAAGAACAAATTTGGCCACCTGATCTGTCCACACACAGAAAGCTCATGTCACTGCAGTGATGTGGAGGCAGAGAAGCAGGATGGTAAGGGAGAAAAGCAGAGGATTGCAAAGGGGATTTTGGCTATTTGCAGGGCTGCAGCTGACCATGGTAAAGGTGGTTGCAGACTGACTTTCAGCAGCCTCCTGCACCCATCCCTGCAGCTCCTCTGCAGCAAAGTCTGAAGCCATTGTGTGTCTGGCCTGTGCAGCATCATTTCTTCTGGGGGTAACACCCCTGTGTCCTTCTCCATACATCTTATCCCATCCTTACCAATACACTGACCATTTTAGAAGCAGTAAAATGAGCAAGTTTCCACGTTAAAGCATGGTGTCTCAGTGCCTGTCCTTCAGCCCTGAATCTCCTGGGAGTTTGCTGCCTGTTTCCCTCAGGTCTGCTCATTGGAGGGCTCCCTGCCTCAAGCAACCTGCCAGCTCTTGTTCTGTCCTGTGCCAGGACAGAAACCTCTCACTTGCACAAGTACAGCATCCTGAGCTTGTACAGGCAGTTCTGACGAAAACGTGTGGCACACCCAGGTTCAGAGGTCTGAGTAGGGATGTCAGTAAAAATAGTTTGACTAAAAATGCTGCCTAAACCAATCCTGAAAGGGCTCATAGTCCTTTAATTTAGTTCTTTTGTCTGGCAAATATTTCCTAATATGTACTGGGGAACACTGAAGTTCACACATTTTGCAGATTTTTTTTTCATTTTGATTAGGCTTTACCATTTGTGGTTTTATGTACAGGAGGCTTAAGGGCGCTGTGGTGCAGGAAGGAAGTGCGTGGAAGTGATTTTAAGAAGCAAGGCAGAAATTTGCTGGTGTTGCATAATTCTCAATGACTCTAGAGATATCATTAGAGATATCACATTGTGTTGTCTGCCACTTCTCCCTGACCATCCTCCTGTTTGTGTCCAGGAGCCAGACAGAGCAGTGTGTTGCAGCTGTGCAGTGGTTTTTCAGTGGGATGCCTTCACCAGTGCAAGTCTGAGTGACCATAGGGCTGCTCCTGCTCGTGCTTTGTGCTGGTGTGGCCCTTGTGGTCTGCAAAAGGATGAAAGTCACTGAACAGTTTTGGCAGGCTACCAGCTAAAGACCTAGTGATTTAAATCATCTCAAAGGTAGCAGCTGAAGTCAGTCAGTAGTAGTTCTGCTGAAGCAGGAAGATCATATCTCAGAGGGACAGAGAGAGTGGGAATAAAAGAAATAAGAAAGAATAGTTACACTGAAACTCTTGTCCAAGCAAGGGAGTTTTCCTGGCTGTCTCTGTTTCACTCTTTCTCCACCTTTCCTGTTGCACAAATATTGTAGTTTTGTCCCTTACTTAAAGCAGGCTTCAGTGGTTTTTCCATCAAAGCTACCAAGATTATTACGATGTACTTATCTTTTAGGCTATTGTCCTGGGGTGGCACACCAGGTGGTGTCCAAACCAGAACAGCTATTAATCCCAAATCCCTGCTGGCAGGTGTTTTGAAGCAGTTTCCTGTAGCAACTTTGTGCTATAGCTAAAGGGTCTTTTTCCAAGTAATCCCGAAAGATCAACACCCTGGCAGGCATCATGTCAGGGGTGTGTATGGCTTGCTTTCATAAAACACATCCTAGAAAAGGAGGTAGAGTGCTGCCTGCATGCCTGTGCCTCCTCTCACACACTGCTTCCCTGCTAGCACAGTGGCACCAAGAGCTTGCCTCATGGTCTGCACTTATCTTTGTTCAAATACTTTTTGTGGAAACACATTTTAATCCCCCAAGTGCCTTTCAAACAAGTGACAGAATCCTGTTGCTGGGCTCCCTACTCAGTGCTGTGGTATTGATGAGCTTAAACCACAGCTGAAGAGAGAAACTTTGGCCAACAGGAACTTCAGTGTTGACTTAATGCATGAAATAATGCCAGGAACATAGCACATCTCAGCAGCTACCATTTGGAAAAATAAGTACTAGAGCATGTGATCCTATTATAGAAACACTTTGTGTTACTGTATCTTGAAAATCAGAAGCTTGAGACAAAACAGAAGATGAATTTCTGCAGAGAGGTCAAGCCTGTCTGATTCAGAATGCTTGGGAGTGGTGGAGGAAGAAGAAGAGGAAAGAAAAGAAAAGAAAAGGAAAGAAAAGAAGAGGAAAGAAAAGAAGAGAAGAGAAGAGAAGAGAAGAGAAGAGAAGAGAAGAGAAGAGAAGAGAAGAGAAGAAAAGAAAAGAAAAGAAAAGAAAAGAAAAGAAAAGAAAAGAAAAGAAAAGAAAAGAAAAGAAAAGAAAAGAAAAGAAAAGAAAAGAAAAGAAAAGAAAAGAAAAGAAAAGAAAAGAAAAGAAAAGAAAAGAAAGAAGCTGCTCTCTTATTTTAGTGGAGGTTTGAGCTGGAAGCACCCAGTCCAGCCTGACATTCCAGCTATGATTACTTCTGTCAATTCTTTGATCAGTCACTGAGGATATTTTTCAGCTCTTTGTTACATGCTGTGGCAGTAAGGGAGACTGGGAGACATTCTTCTGTTAGCAGTGTTAAAGATTTTTGGTTGTTTTCACTTAACAGGTTCCTGCAAATTGAGAACAATGGAGGGAGGGAGAGACAGAGGAAGGAAGACAGCTCAATAATATTTGTCATTTCTTAAACCTTTGAACAACAGCATTGTAACCTTCTCCTCTGATGTCTGTAGTAAGGTGAGGTTTAGATTCAGAGACAGGCTGCTCACTGACACTCCCTGTAAATAAGGCTGTTGGGAGAATCCTTATGAGTGTGTTCAGAAAACAATTACTTGTAGAGCTTTTTTTTGTCTCATTGTTCAATGACTTTTTAAAAATACACAAATGTCATGTACATAAGAGATGTCAAATGGATAGCTAAAGTTTAGAAGAAAACCAGGCTTTTTTTTTTTTAATGAGACTTTTGTTTTTGATAAAGAGCTCAAGGTCTGCTCTTTTAATCTTCCATGTCATTTCACAGAAATACAAACTTCTAGCTGCTTCTACAGAGTACCAACCCTTTTCAGAGCTGCTTTCTGTATGAACACAAAACATGGGAATGTGAAAAACTTATCTTAAAGAAGTAGCTAAAATAAAAATGCCTGCCCAGCTGACCTGAAACAGCAATGTTTGCTGTTGGCAGCACTTGCATGCCTGGCAATTTCAATGTTAACCATGCTGAACTTGAGATCCGCTGTTTGTCCCACACGTTTTGAGATGCTGGAGAAGAGAAACATGGGAGACCACTTACGCCTCTTCCTCCTCTGCTACCAGCAGTGTTTTTAGGGGGAGATGGCATAAAATCAACTAATGTACATGAAAAAATTAACCTCTCCCAGCCCATGTTTTTCAGAAAAAACAAAATGGGCTTGGCTGTATTACACTGGCAAATTATTATTTCAACAAGGATTTCAGTGAATGTGTGTTCAGAATTGTGTAAAAAAAATTGCAGAGCTGAGTTGCTGGTGAAGGGCAAGCAAGACCCTGTCCTCTGGAGCAGTTCTGCTGGTGGCTGTCTGTCTTGGGATAGCATGTATGAGATGAATAGGCAGACCTCAAGAGGGAAAGCTCAATCACTTTCTCCTTGACAGCATCCCTAAACGATCAGAGCTTTCAGGGCAAGAGAGGAAGGATGATCCTTCCCAGCTGGGTCAAAGCCACCTGACATTGACCTGACTAGTCCAGGATGAGAATGGAACTGATCCCTGGGAAACCCAGTGAAATTATCATCCTGGCTTGATGGTGGCAGCAATCATGGGTTATTTACACAGACGTATATTGACAGCTCTGCAGCATCATCTGCTTCACCGGGTCAAATCCTGAGGCTGCCACCAACCTGGGCACTTCACACAAAGGAGCACAGCCTTGGGCCCTGCCACTATAGGTTTGCCATGTGTACTGGGCACATCAGTGATATTCACCTTTTCTAGGTACTGGATTCCTAGGGTGCCTCAACTGTGTGCATCAGCTTTTCAAGGTGAGGCATGGGACTTAATCTGGCAGATGGCTGCTGAAAAACTGTTTCTAACACCATCTGTCTGTCATGTAGGTTGTTTGTGGAGTTCTAAGTTGTCCATATCTTTGCTTAAGAACATCCAGAGAGCAATAACAGTTAATTAATTAATAAATATATAATTTTATATACACATATATACATATACATATATACATACATATACATATACATACACATATACATACACACACACACACACACACACACATATATATATATATATATATATATATATAAAAATGGCAAATCTTATTAAATTAAATTATCTGATTTTCAAACACACCAGGAGGCTTGCTTAAATAACTCTGATGTGGTGTGTAGACACCACAGGGCAGTAAATTAGGAAATTAGAAAATTAGATGTGTTCCCATGTGTGGAGAGCCCTGTGGGTTGAACCTCCATGGGGTGGTTGTTAGGCTGCCTTTGCCAGTGCTGAATAGCAAAGTAGAAGTTTCACAAACTGTAGAGGGACTGTGGTGGAGTTTTGAAAAGCAAGCTGCAGAAGGATTTATTATGGGGTTGAGAGCCAGCAAGCAGCGAGCTCTGGGTGAGCTGTCAGGGCGCACCCCTGGTGCCACTGCCTGTGTCTGTCTGCTGCCAACTGCCAACCCTCAACCCACTGTGCACTGTGCATGGCAGGCACAGCCACATGAACATGCACTTCTTGCAGAGGGGTCAAACAGTTCTGGTGTATCCTCTGGGATTTTAAAGGCTTCTGCTAGATTGCCTTTAGAAGAACAGACAATTTTCCATAACAAACCTGGTGGATGTGCTCTGCCGGTAATTCTTCTTGTTGGTTACATATTTTTATTGCTGTGATTCACAAGGAGGTAGATGCTTCATGTGAGTTGTGGGCATGACTCAAAGAAAACAGAAATGGTGACAAAAAGATGGAGAGGTTTACAGGCTTAGCAACAGTGCCATTTTCCTTACTTATTCAGTCAGAAGTCAGCTTGCACCAGGTCTGATTGCAGAAGAAAATCTTTGGGGTATCTAATGTCCTTTCATCTTTTAAGGTACACACGTTTTACAGCAACCAGTAAACAGGGCTAAATATTTAGAAGTTAATAACCCACATTATTGGCAATAACTCAGGCAAACAAACATTTCTGCCTGTAATATTTCTGATTTTCCTACCTATATGTTTTTTCTCAGTATTGTTATGTGCCAGATTTTAACTTCCTGTTTATAAGGCATGCAGTACAAGGCCAAATGTTTCAGATTATAAAACCAAAAGTTTGAGATTTTGCTAGCCCAATAAAGGTGAATTATTTTGTTGACAGAAAAGACCTGGTCTTTCTAAAACGGTTTACTGAATTGCACAATGCCCCTTTTCTTGACTGAGCCCCAATTCATTATTGTGAAGAGATTTTTGACATTGTAAGGAACAGAAAAAGGAAAAAGAAAGGGACTGTGCGTTAACCAAGAGGATACACCACAGAGTTTAGCACACATTTGCCTGTCTCGTCCTCTTTCTCTTTTTGTACTTAGTTGCTTTTCTTGCTTCCCACATACACCTCCTTTCAAAAACATGACTCCCAGCATAAGCACAAGAGATTTTTTTATTATGTTGTGCTTGAAAATTTTGTTGGGAGGGACAGATCAGGCTTTTTCTTTATAAATACGAGCAAAAACCACCTGATTTATCCTGGTGATGAGAGAAGTTGAAAGAACAAGAAGGCTTGGGAGAAAATGGGTAATAACCCTTTAGGATTACTCAACCTATTTAATGTAAATATGTCTGTGCTTTCTGGAGATCCCTGGCTTCTTCCCTATCACTTCTCTTCTGTGTGCATGACCTCCTGGAAGGACACAACAGGGAGCAGAGTCTGGGCAGCGTGGAAGGCAGAAATTGCTAACCTGGGAAGGAGAAAAATGGAGAAGGTGTTGAAGAACAATGCCAGGTCCCTCAGGTCCCTTTGTACTGCCACTGGAAGACAGCACTCCCTGACACCCCTGCCCTGCCCCCCAGTGATGCTCCTGGGACCAAGGCCATAAAGAGGACAGTTTTCAGGTGACAGGGGTGGATGAAGGGGTGCAGCATCTCATTGCACACAGGTATCCTCATCATCAGTGAGGTGGGACACTCTCTCTGCCACAGGGCATGGACTAGCCCACATATTTTAATTTTCCTTCTGAGGTCACCAGTCCAGACTCTGTTGTATAAAACAGAGGTGGTAAGTCTTCAGAGTGCAACAGTTATCCCTACCAAATGTTTAGTGGCCACCAGAACAGGAGAGCAAATATGACACAGGCAAAACTATGCCAGTCTGACCCCAGAGGTTCTCTGCAGTTCACAGCCAGAGCCCCCAGGGCTGCCAGCAGAGTAGTCCTCTGTCTCTCCAGCATCTGTTCAGCTCAAGCATTTATGCAGCACAGCTGCTTTCTAAGGCAGAGATATGGTACACTTCCTTATTGCTCTTTCTTGCCAGTAAGCCAAGTGTTGTAATGAACTAAAAGAGCAAATACAGCTGAAAACCTTGTCCCACAGCTGTGTCCTTGAGGAGGTGCCCAGCAAGCATGGATACATGTGGTGGGGGCACACATACCTGCCTGGTTCAGTCCCTGGGCACGACTGCTCCAGACGGCCCCTTTGCCTCCCTGACACCTCCCTGGCTGCCGTGCCTCCTCACAGCAAAGCAGCCGTCCTTCCTCTGCCTTCTCTGCACACATTTATCACAGAGCACACCTTTTCCCTGTCCCTGCAAGCCATCAGGGCATCCTCCTGCAATGCAGGAGTCAGTCAAAGACCAAGGTCTGTCAAGGGCAATGACTTTGCAATTGCTTAGACTCACTTCAGGCAGGTCAGCTTCAGGTGGATCGCAGGTGGGTGAAGAAAGCCCCACAGACTTCCACACAGCTTGCCTTTTGCCAGAGATAGTATTGTAATTTGTGTGTCACCATCAGAACAGCTCTAGCTGTATAAATCCAGACTGTAAACAGTACACAACAATTTTCATCATCAGTGCTGAAGCACAACAAAAAAAATTAATCCTTCTCTCCTGAACCATTTTAATCAACAGGTTTTCAGCATGACTCACTTCTTCTTTTGTCTGTTGCATGCAAATTCGGGAAAACTCCAGATCCTGCCCCTTCTAAACTTTACCTATGTAAGCAGGTTACCTTACACAGTTTTTGAAATACTTTATGCCAAATTATATTAAGCTGAGGAAAGCAGAGAGGCGACTGAGAGAAGTTTTGGTCCTTGGTTTATTTAGAGTGCTCTTTCACACTAATGTTCTCATGCATGTTACATCTGTGTTATTGCATGTTGCAGCTGCTGGCCCAGCAGAGAAAAGGAATCCACTTTAGCTACAAAATTAATATGTATCACAGGAAGCGACCAAACAGTTATCTCCAAATTGGCTATGCTGCTGTGGCTGAGACCTCATTAGGAGAAGCAGCAACCTCTGTGCAGAGAGAGGTTAGAACTGTTCTCTGTTCACAAAACAGCTAACCACAGGCTCAACATTGTTCCCATAAATTGCTCTGCTAAGCCAGCTGCCATTACCATGAGCACTCTTTTATTTAAATGTGCCAATAAACACATCTTTCACTTTGCTGTTGAAAGCCAACACTTGGAACAGACGCACTAGCCTTGCCGAGGATGTTGTGAACACCAGCATGTGCTGGCCACAGTCTCCAGTCACTGCTTTGCTTCTCTGCTTTCCTCCCTAATGACTTTTCTCACTTGGCTGCTTTTTTTAGTTGCTTTGTTACTGCTTTTCTGTTCCTCCAAAGGCTTTCTGTTGAGTGATCACAACAAGGAGATGTCCTGCCTGCTTCCTCTATCAGCCCACTAATACCTGGGGACACAGACACATTTCACTCAGATGCTTTCAGCTTGAAGAGGTACCTTCCACCAGCAGAGAAAAGTGGTTCAGCATCCAGAGGTTTGCTTGCAATCTTTTCCCACCCAATTACCCTGGAAAGCTGCTGCTTCTAGCATCATGTGCTTGTAATTTTGAAACTTGGGATGATTGATATTAACAGTGACCCACTAAATACAGCAAATGTTTGTGAAAATATCTGGAATGCAACTTGTGGGCTCAATTCATCTTGCCAACTAGCAAGCCTGAACAGTTTAAACAAACAGAGGACACTCTAGCCCCCAGACCTTAGTTGCAGTTATTTTTCTTTTTCTTATAACACTAAATATTTCAGGTTTTGAAGCCTATAAAGGACAATAGAGTTTATGAGAGCTGCATTAATGTGCAAATAACTTAGTGATTGTCTTGAATTCAAACTATCAAAAAATTCAGAAACTAATCCAAATATGATGGAAGATAAAGGTTTGGGGTTTTCTTCCCTGTCATATCTGCAGCTGGCTGATTGCTGAAAGAGAGTGATACAGGAAGGCAAGTGCAAAGTGCTTCAAGAACACAAGCCTCTTACTCCCAGAGGGCTGTACTCTAAGAAGGCAGCTCGCAGCTGGGTGATTACGGCACTGGAAGGGTACCCACAGCTCACAGAACTGGCAATGGGCCTGTAATCTCCAGATCAGTGATTCCCATCCATCCTAGATCAAGCCAGGTCTCAACACTGGGGTCCTCCCTGCTGGGCTCATTTTGGGTATGGCTACTGCCACAAGCAGTAGCAGAGCAGTGATTACAAGTGACCCAAGGAGGTCAGCAAACTTGATTTCCCTGGAAACAACAGACCCAGCTGGGGAAGGAGCTCTGCTGATTTGTGAACCACCTTGGAGAATTTTCTCTTCTCTTTTGGATAGTTTCAAATGCATGTTTTGCTTCCTGTGTTTCCTGTACCACTTACAAGAGCACTTTTAAGAGTCAAAGGGATAGACTGTGGACACATTTGGAAGTCTACCCAGATCATTCATATGCTCCTAAAATGAGGAAAAGGCAAGTAAATAGCAACAATTAAACACATTATCCTGACTGCTGCTCCGTGAGAGCAAGCCTGAAATGGGCCTGGCTCCTGACACCCCTTTGCTGTGTCACTACTTTACACAGGATATGAAACTCATCAGGTGATATCTGAAAGTGAACAGTGCCCTGGAAAATCCAGATCCACTCTGACAGCATGGGCAAAGGTGGTTGTTAGCAAGTCTATGGGAAACAAGGGCATCTGACAGAGCAGGAAATCCCCCGCAGTGAGGAATGCCTGTGCGCAGTCCAGCTCTGGTTTACCACAGACTACACAAGAACTGGTTTTTGTGACACTGGGTAGCAGTGCTCCTGGGAATAGGATACCACGAGGGTCACACTGGAAACTGTTAATGCTCAGATATCAAGGAGGGGAGGAACAGTACAGCTCTGCTGGGGAGATCTCCCTGAATCACTGTGTGATCTGCCTTTTTCAAAGAAATTTCTGTGCTGGAACATGTCATGTAACATACATTTACTTTGTGCAGTGGTCTGTGCAGCGTAGCAAGTGGAGAGGAAATGCAGCAAAGGCTGAAACAGGAAAGGGGCCTTAAAGTTCAGGTTTGGCTTGCTCATTTGTCTTCTGGGAGTTGGTCCACTGCTGGACAAACCTTTGGTTTGCAAGGAAAGCACAGGATCTTTGCCTCCAAACCTGACCATCCTGCTGACTCAGGTCATTTATCTACACTGGATTTATGGCTCAGTACTGATTTGCATTGACTAAATCATAGCTTGGCCCAACATGACAGCGGGTGTCAGACTCCATGGGACACTTGGGAATGGTAAGAGAACTCCAGATGACCCTATTACCTTCACCAGAGATGTGACTAACAAGCCCTGCTCTGAATATGACTGTTTCATGTTTGCTGCTCACTCAGCATTTGGACTTTCTACCTGTGCCGGTCACACGATGCACAGCACTTTGCCTGGGATATGTTGTAGCATAAAGAGATTGAAAATGGTTCCCAAGGTTTGCCTGGATTAGCTGCATTACCTGGATTACCTCAGGCCATGAATCCTGTTGAAACCATGAGCAGCTGCCCACCTGGACCAAGATAAGAGGTTGTCTTATCTTGCTCTGCTTTTGGGAAGGGAAAGCCAAAGCATGGATTTGGCCCCCACTTGCACTACATGCCCTTGGGCAGTCTGTGAAAGTCCTAATGCAGCTCTAACCAGCATCAGAAATTACCAATTTGGCTTTATACTGTGTATACATTCTCTGCTGACAGCAGCTAGAGGAGATCTGGGCAGGTGTTAGAGGGAAATGCAGAGGATTGTGCAGGGATTCCCTGCCTGGAATGGTGGCTTCCAGTTCTGCAAACCCACCCACAAGAGAACTATTCATTCCCAAGGGTAGGAAGAACCAATGAGTTCAAGAATTGGACAGGGTCTGATTTTCAATGCCCCAGCTGATCTCAGTGAGGATATTTTGTGCTCTGTAACCTATCTCCACATTTTTCATCAGGTGTAAAACAGATAAAAAACACAACAAAATTTGGGTGAAATGCAAACATGATCAGGATGCTTCAGGATGCTCCAAGCTGCATGCCTCAGATCTGTCACCACTCTGTTTTTCCTGTTGGAAGGAAGGGTTGTGGCAGCAGCAGTTGTGCAGTGTTGAGCAGTTCCACATTTCCATTCACAGGCAGCAGGTTCCAGCCCATCTGGCCAGAGCAGGGGCCAGGCTGAGAGCTGACCACAGAGCCCCTGTTACCCTTGCCAAAGGGCTGCTGCTCTGCCAAGGCAACATCATCTCAGGTGCATGTGGGCCAAAATCAGAGCACAGCAATCAAAACTGTTCCACTCAAGCACATGGAAGGAGCCCAAACCCACAAAACACCCATAATTCTTGTGGTGCCCAGAAATCACAGCAAACCAATAATGGACAAGACCCTCCATCTGAAAGCTATTTTATTTGGATTGAGAAAAAGGAAGCAAATTAAAAAGCAAAGAAGGTATAGACTACCTCTCTGGGGAAAGCTCAGAATATACTTCCAGTTTTTGTCAGCTAATCTTCCCTCACAAGCAGGTACAGTTATCAGCCCCTTGCAACAGTGTTGTGTACAGACAGTAAACCCCAACTCGTTCCATACCTGCTACACTACAGAACAAAAGCAAAAGGAATGCCATGGTGGAACCTGAATGTCTATGTGCCTTTGTACATTTCTTTTGCACAAACCACTGATTTAATGTATGCACAGTCTATTGAAAAAAATTAATATTTATGTACTTGTGCATTAATTTTTCTGACTATCTTTTTGTTCTTGAGAACATTTGCAATTCAGCACCTTTAGGCTGTGTCTTGGATCAAGTTTTTTCAAAAGGAGACCATTTTTCAAATTGCATTAACTATTTAATTGACTATTGCATTTGACCATTTCAGGAATTAACTACTTTCAATATCTGATGTAGGTTCTTTACACCTCCTGATGTACGTTAGGAAGACCTTTACAGCTGGAACAAATTTTTCAGCAAAAAGAAACTTACAAGTAGTGCTGTGGAGGTGGAAGGAAGTGATTGAGCATCTTAATGAAGATAGACTGATTTGGATCTTCTTAGGCTGCATCAATGGTACATGAAGTCAGTATTGATTCACGCACTGATTCCATCCTTTCCTCTCTGAGGATCTTTACCTCAAGGCAAAACTGGGTATCTTTTTCTGACACAGATCTGAAGTCTGGGTCCTCAGACCCCTCCCAGCAACTCCTCACAGCAGCTCCTCACAGTTTCATTACAGCCAGATGTTAAAAAAAATAACCAGATTTTCATGGAGAGTGGGATGGCATATGTGTGTTACTAATGGCTCTAGGCACAGCAGGAGGTTCACTCCACTGAGTAAACCTGCAAATAAGAGCATGAAAAGGAAAATAATTCCATTGGTGTCGCGTGAGGAGAAAGGGAAAGAAAGAGTTTTCATTTTACTGTCCAACACAATGGTAAGGATCCATTGATGACTCTGTTATTTTGAACATATTTTGACAGTGTTGGCAGATGATGATCCAAAGTAACATCAGTTCTAACCTTTTCCATTGAAACATACACTTTAATAGTCTCCTTCTTCCTCAAGCATTCTCCACTGGAAAATGTGTTTGGCCTGTATTAATCACCACAGTAGCTCAAACACTAGGCAGATTAGCAAGGCAAAACACACTTCACTGATTCAGTTTGCTATTTATTATGAAGCCAGGGAGACTTATGTCCTGCTGCCACCTGGGCTCTGTTACTTGAAATCAAGAACTGGAAGGAGGGCAAAATTACAACTTAAATAAGAATTGTACCAGGCTGTTAATTAAGTGATAGCAGGGCTATTCAAATACCATGCATGCTGTTTCAGTGTCAAGATTATGGGTTTAAGGATAGTTACAGCAGAAGTCAGTGGCTATTGTTCAGTATCTGACACTGAGACTCCTAGTAAAGGATGATAAGTGAAAGATGCCAGGGAGCACTGGCAGTACATGTTGGCACTCTAGTTTGCTCCCATCACAGTGAGCTCATTTCCAGGGCTTTTCTTCAATCTGCATTTCCTTGCCTTTGTTTGTCCCAGAGAGAAGCCCATGCAGGTAACTCACTGTGCATACATCACTCTTGTGTAAAAAAATAGTTCTGAAACTATATCTCATTCTGTGGCTCTTGAGTTTCAAAATGCCCAAAATGGGAGAAGTCCCAGACTATCCCATATTCCCTGAAATCGCTGGATCTTTAATGCATGTCTTCTGTCAGGTTGGCCAAAACAGAGAAACTGAAAGAGGGTGTGTTTCCTGTGCCTCAAAATGCTTTGTTTGAAAAGCAGGGGAATAGTTAAGACTACCAGAATGAAAGTAAGAAGGTGATTATCTAAGCAAATAAAAGTTTGGGGATTTTCCTCCACTCAAGGAAAAGCAAGCTTCTGAATGCTTCTCAACAGGTATTCCTCCCCCAGAGCTGGTCTTGTCAGAGCAGCTGTTTGATTTCTTCTGGCTAAGTATCCCTGGAGGAGACTAAGCTACAGGTGGATAGTTTTCTGCATTGTAGCACAGCACACTGGCTCTTGCCACCTGAGGTAGCTGGGGAGGTAGTAGGACCTATGGGCAGGACGTGTGGAGGGGAGGTGTCTCGCCAAAGCCCCTGCACTCAGCTGCAGCGTGGGATCAGCTGTCACACAGATGAATCCAGGTGCTAGGGATAGCTGAGCTTTTAATCATTGTGTCGCAATGTGCCAGACCCCCTGTCCAGGTACAGACATAACACGTCTGAGGTGTTCATCCCTAGGAAGTGGCTAACTCCCTGGGTGAAAAAGAGCCAACGGCCTTACAGCAGGTTCAGGGACTGGCTGCAAGGCAAACGCGATTGAGCATAATGACTTTCAAAATCAGAGTTTTTGTGGCTGCCCCCAGTGTATATATTTCAGCTAAACTGCAATTACCGGAGTCAGAGGTGTTGATGTGGGCCACAGGAGCTGGAGGATCCAAGCATCCTGCAGTTGCTCTGGTGGGGATGATGGTGGAGAAAGGAGCACAGAGTAGGTGAGAATGAAACCCTGTGAATAGTTAGCAATTCTCCAGGAGTTCCCTCCTAAACTTCATCAGGTAAAACAAGCAAACACACACAGTCCCTCAAAAAGAAGAAAGCACTGCTCTTCTTCATAGGGGTTTTAATGCAATTTACAAGAACAAATCTATATTGGAATAAGAATCCCAATATTACCAGTTAGATGGTGCCTGGGTCAGTGTGACCCTCGCAGCTGAGCCAAAGGCGGCTTCTGTGGCGCTTTACCCCAGAGATACCTTGGCTGCTGGAGATTGCAGCAGGACACTGAACAAGTCCAGGCTTGTCAGGAACTCCGTTTACCTCAGGAGAGAGAGCTTCTGGCGATGGTGAAGAGAAAAAGGAGAGGATTCTGCTGGAGGGTTGAATGTCCAGATGTTTATTCCATGGTTACAGAGGTCTGAACCGGGGCAACTGCTCCACCAGAATGGAGGCCGCATGGTCTCATTAACCTTTTAAGCTCGGGGACCGGGGAAGGGGAGGGGACAGGTGAGCTACCAACCAGGTGAAAGGGGCAGGGTCTCAAGGGACTAGGGACACCTATACGGGCCAATGTCCCCCAGGCCTGAGGAGCATCCTTTGAAATCGACAAATCACACGACGCCTTGCTGGTATGTTAGCCTGATTGACAGGGCACACTCAGCAAGGGGCGAGGGGCAAGGGAGAAGGGAATATTGGCATACCTGAGGAAGGGACCCGGAAACTAAAAACACACCACAACACAAATCTCTGTAAAATGGGAGAAGAATTAAGACGTGGGACAAAGTTAAATTCTTCCCAATTCATAATTTTTGGTGTGGTGATTTGGCACTGCAGCTGGAGACATAAAGGAGGAATGAGTGGTAATGTCAGGAAGGAAACACCATTTCATTTCAAAAACATCCATGTGACTTTGAACCTTCCCTGTCCATGGCATCCTTTTGCTCCAAGATTCCTTTCCAGTTCACATAAGGGCACAGCTGAACCTCAGTATCAGTGTCACTTCCATAAGTCAGTGTACTGTATGATGTGGTACTCTGAGTGAGGAAAAACAAGTTTCTGTGACTGATTAAGCTGGGGAAACAGAGTCACTCATATAGTCTTTTGCTCTTACAGAATAATTGTGCAAAGGAGGAGATAAAACAAAACTGATGACTGTGAAGAAGGATGGGAGAAGGGGCTGGTGATCACCATTTGGGTAGTGATATTGCAGAAAGAAAGAAAGAAAAAGAATGAAAGAGAAAGGAATATTTTAATGATTTTGACCTACTTAACAAGAACAATGTGTAAGCTAGTAAAAACTTTGATTAGCAAGCAAGGCTTGGCTAGGTAAAACTGTAGTAGTAGTAGCTAGTAAATATTCAGAATTTAACCACAGTTTTATTTTGCCACAGAGACCAAAACAGAGTTTTGATCATACCATGCAAGTGAAAAATGAATGACAGAAATGATTTTGGTGCGGATCTGTCTGCTTTTAAGGCTTGCTGATCCTGCTTACACCTAAAAAAGGCAGAGCCTGTCTTGGCTTCAGGAAGAGCTGGTTTTCATAGCTCATTCTGACTGCCTGCTATCACATCTTTTATTATTGTTTTATATGTATCTGTGTATGTAATGTGGCTCCTAGGGCATGTGCACAGGCACAGAGCCTCTCTGCCTGCACTGCCCATTATTTCACAGTGCAAGCGAACAGTCTCCACTTGTCCTGTCTCCAGACTGATGTTTCAAGAGATGTTCAAGTCCCTCACAAGCCTCCAAAGTGGCATATGTACATGAAAACTGTCTGTCCGACTCCACCAAGGTGGGAGCCTCAAGCCTCATGTGCCTGCCAGAGAAGCAAAGCTTTTGAGCACACTTTGACTGGAGGGACTGGTCTTTCTCTTGTGACAGCCTCCCCTGAGATGCCTGCCAGCCTCTGAGAACCCAAGATCTAAATCACCTAAATGTCATTTGAATGTCATAGGAAATGACAAAGGAAAGCAACTCCTTCCAGATGCTCTCACAGAAAAGAAAATATCTCAGAGGAAGAAGAAATGCAGAGAAGAGATCTGACACAGAGAAAGGGAGATAGAAAGAAGTGGATCGAAAAGATTTTTCCTTTAATTATGTTTTATGTGAAAAGGGAGCAATATTGTAGAGTGGAGAAAAGTTTTCAATTGTATCAGGTGCAGAAGTCTAAGGCAGCTCATTATTTGCACATGCTTGAGCATCACCTTCACTTGCAGCAGCAGACTCCAGCACTGCAGAAGAAAGGCTCAGCCCAGCAAAAGTGAGCAAATGAAACAATCAAATGAGAGTGGGGAAAAAAGGGTAGGAAAACTTGATGAAGAGCAATTTAAGAGAGAACAAAAGCAGTCTGAGACCCCCTTGAAACTTGAGAGGCTCTGTTTCAGAGCTACATATTTGTTATCTGATAACAGAACCCATTTGATGGCTGGCAAAGTTTGCTTAGGCAGACATAGGAGCTGGGGGGGAGCAACTGGTAGCTGGACTTTTTGTAAGAAAGGAACAAGAGGAACACCTCTGCTGTATCCATCCAGCACCAGGAGGCCTTGACACCCAACATGAATTTTGCATATTGAAAATGTGTGAGGTTTACATTGGAAGGGTGAAAGTCTTCCAGTGGCCATCCCAGAGGAAGACTTTAGGAGAAGGATTTTTATTTCTTTTTATAGTTTTTATTGAAATAGTTGGATAAAATAAGTTTTCTTGTTTTAGTCATGTTTGCAACTGGGAAACTACCTCAGCAAACATCAGAAAGTACAGATTAAGCATCAGAGATTATTGACAGAGGTGTTCAAGTTCAAGTTTCTTGCTGTGAGCCCAAGTGTGTACACCAAGGCTATCAGTGAATTCATACGGCCATCTCGACATCAGTGAGAAACAGAAGGATATGGCAGATAAGGAAAGATAAGAGACAGAGAAACCATGAATCAATTCTCCAAATAGCAACAATTTTTCCAGTGTTACCATTCTCTACAGAAACCTTTCTGAATCCGTTTCAATCATGTCAACTCATATTACCATTCTTCTGTGGTCAAGTCAGGAAATCAGTTATCTGATATTGGAAAGTATCAACACTGCCTCAAAGAAAGCCCCACCAAAACAAAACAAAAAAACCAATAGCAATACCCAGCAAATACAAAGTTTTGTTTTGGGATTTGAAATCACTAAAATATTTGAAAAACAACAAAAGAGTCAATTGCATAAGAAATATCTCTTTAGGGGCATTGTTCCCTGATCTCCACTTTTATCTTGGCTGCAGTGGGAAAATGCAAATAATTAGTCAGCTTTGGGTCAGCATGAGAGTTATAATATATTCATTTTTTAAATCACAAATGTAGGAGGATAATGAATTATAACCATACCCAGTGGCTTCATGTTCTTTCAGCATAACCAAATACATTCAGAGGTTGTCTGCATCCTGAAAACAAACCCACAAATTTTCCATTTTCATTGCTTCCTCTTTTAGAGTTCAAGGTTCTTCTTTCCCATGGTTGTTCCTACCAAGTTACTACAAGAAATACCAGGCTTGATTTCATACTGCTGCACTACCACCCACTTCAGGAGCGGAAGTGCCCTTCCCATGGGTGCCAGTGAGGAATGCACTGAAGCCTCATGCTTCTCCTTGGAGTTTTCAGCTGAGTATGAAGGCCTTTTCAAGCAATAGGGGCTTTTATCAAGACTTACTAGGAGTATGTGCTCATGGGCATCTTAAAACAGAGATTTATTTCCTGTTGGCATTAGTCTGCTTGGTCACAGTGACTTTAAGCAGGAACAACTCAATTACTTGGGTTATTGCCAACAGTGTGGGGCAGCCCTTGGTGCCTTGGAATGGCTGCTTACAAAAGAGGCTAGACAGAGCTAAAAGAATAAAGTAGGGATTTATTAAAGGCCTTCAATAGGCACACCTTGAGCAGTGCAAAAGCCTCCGAGAGGGGCTACACCTGAGATATGGATGGTGCTCATGAGTTTTTCAGATGGATTGAAGTTTGGACTATTTGCATATCAGAGGTCAATTGTCCAATTGCAGCTTCAGGTAATGAAGTTGCATACCCTCAGTTTGCTCTCCCCCAATTCACTTCTGTTTGTATTTTTGGGGCCTGAGGCAGTGACAGTGACCTTGGCTCTCAGGCCTGGAAGGATGGTTTTGTCTGAGCAAACAGTGAAGAGAGCTTACTAACTTGGAATTATACACTACTGCAGTAAAGAGTTATACACTAATGAAGGATCTGAAAACTATAAAAGCTAAAACTGAAGGCATCACCCTTCTACCAAAACTTATTGGTCCTTGAATTACAGGCAGTGAAGAACAGTGCCTAAGCCAGCACTGTACAATCTGCTTGGCCTGACCTTCTGTATGCACCTATGTAGGTTGCACCTTTAAATAACAACAGCAAAAGACAAAGCTCAAGGATGTCGCATTGCAGGTGGGGAGGCAAAACAGCTTTGTTTTCATTTTCCAAGTTGGTTTGGATAACAGTGACTGCAAACTAAAATTTAAGAATGACTATTGCAAGTGCCAACAAATCACATCTTCTTCTGTCTTGTTTCAGGTGAATCAATAATTGTTTACTTATTGGACCCTCCTTTTTAACATATTTTTAGAGTTAATTTTGGCCAGTATGATGGGATGGCAGCATAAGGGCAAACTTATTGTCTCTTTCCTGTAAAGCTTTCAAGAAATTTTTCTCTAATCTGTAAAAATTTTGAAACCTCTGACACAAACCATGTGATCAGTCCAGCAATAATCTTATCAGGCTGCCATTGTACTTTACACAAGCACCACCAAAGAGGGACAGCTGGCATTTATTTTTAAACCTAAACATGACCATGAAAGCTGGAAGTGCTTGGGGATAAATTAGTCATGGTTCACAATGATAATCTTTGTTAATGAAGCTCCAAGCAGACTTCTATCCAGAAGCAGCAAGTAATGAGGTGCAGAAATGTTTGCAAGTCCATAGAGAATTGATTAACCAAGCTCCTGTAGCAAAAAAGCTGAAGGAGTCTAAGGGATTTGAAAGGTGATATTTTTTCCTGGGAAAAAGTTAAAATATCAGGCTGGCAGTACGCACCTAGGCAGGAGCTGGGCTCGTTAGCAGATTGCTGACTATGCTTGCAAAAATCCTGCATGCAGCTGCCCCTCCTTCCTGCTTGTTGAGGGAGCAGAAAGACAGCCATCAAGCTTGTGTTTAAAGTTATCTGTGATTTGGAAATCTCTGCAATTTCCTTGGTGACAATATAGAAATTCCATGCCCACAGTGCCAAGTTTTTCCATGAGCTGCCTCCTCCCACCCCCATTGGTTGGTGATCTAGAAATCAGGCTCCCTGTGACACAGGGCCCTGCAGTTATTTATGGAGAAGGATCACCTACAAGTGGGTCAATCACCACTTGTACATGTTTGAGTGGTCATTTTTGAGCAGGAGATGGCCCTACACAGACATCAGAGAGCCTGAGTGGATGTCCTCACCTGGAAGGTTAAACCTATTAAAAAGCTATATGATTCCATGCCTGGGGCCAACACTGACAGATGGGAGATTTTCCCAGGGTGCCATGGCACAGGAAGGATAGCGCATTGCAGAAGCAAGAATCAAGGTCTTGGACATTCAGTTGCTGATAAACAACAGCAGATAGCTACTGACTCCTAAGCCTCCCACAAGTGTGAAGGATCATGAATACAAAGGTGTCTTGATATTGCTTCTGCTTAAGACTTTGAGGAAAACTCAAAATCAATGTAAAATGCCTGTGAATGCATGAATTTCTGTCCCTCTTACTACTCAAAAATCAGTCACTGAGCCTCCTTTGGCTGACAACAGACATACAGCACTAACAAATGCCACATGCTGCAATCCTATCCCAGGAACAAACCCCCTCTGAAGTAAAAAGTGATACACCCTGCTCTGCCCCAGCACTGAGCTCTCCCTGCTTGCAGGGTGCTGCCTCTCATGCACAGTGGGGTGTTGACACAGGAGACCAAGGAGGTGCTCACAGCAAGGAACAGCATTGCTTTGTCATACAGGCATTTTCTCCATCCCTCTGAAGGGCTAGTACTAAGCAGGAATGTAGACAGGTATTTGCAGCCAAGGTTGCACATTGCTATCCAGGCTTTGGGCTGAGTTTTCCCTTGAATACATTCTGACTCTCAGGTTGCATGAGAGCTGCACAGAGCCAGAGGATCAGGGGTAGTGATTCCCATCTTCCCTGCTAATCCTAAAGGATTATCAAAAAGACAGAAACACAGTCTTTTCAGCAGTGTTCAGCAGAGGTAACTGTAAAAAGTTTCACTAAAACAGATTCTGGCTGGACACAAAGGCAAAATAATTTGCCTTGAGGATGGTGAAGTAGTAGAGCAGAGTGCCAAGACAGAAAGTGGAATTTTCCTTTTGGGATCTTTCAAAACCAGAGAGAATAAAGCCCTCATCAACCTCACCAGGTGCTGGAGGTAGCCCAGCCTTGTACAGGAAGCCGGATATGAGGTTTCTAGTGATCCCTTTCTGCCCATACCTGTCTGTGTTTCTGCTTTTCTGCCTTCCTGAAATTCTTTTATACTTCGTCTCAAGACATCTCTCAGACTGGGAGAAAGGCTTGTTAAGAATGATGGATTTAAACTAGAAACACCATCTTACAGCAGATTTTTGTGTCTAGGAGAAGGAAGAAAATGTCCAGAATTTCACAAAGTTCTTGTGGCTATTTCTGCACCATATACAAATTAAACATGACCAGCTGCCTTTAGGTTTTTTTGCATGCAGAGGCATGCAAATAAAGCAGAGGCATGGTCTCCTGGTTTGTGGGAGGTTTTTTTGTTTGTTTTTTTTTTTTTTTTGCAAGATTATTTGCCTAGATTCTCTCCAAAATACATAAAATTTCAGATGTCTACTGCCACACTTGTCAACAGGCAATTGGTTCTGAATTACATATTTAAGGGAGAGATTTTCTTTATCTTCTTTCTATGTCTTTTTTTTTTTTTTTTTTCAAATTTCCTTTTTCCCCCTTTCATTTCACATTTCTGAAGAAATTCCCTGGTCTTGATTGTGTCACAATAAATACTTTTAAAAAATAAAAATCACTCACTACAATACTGGTTGCCTGCAGATGACCCCAAATGGGAACAGACCTGTCAGTGTGCTCAGAGGCATGGCTGCCCTGTGGAGAGGCTGGGACAGGGTGAGGAAGGGGCCAGCTTGCATGGGGCAGCCCTGCCCCAGACAGGCAGAGCCCAGCAGGGATGCACTGGCGCCAGGGCCGTTCTGTGCCCTGGCATGGAGCTCACAGCCAGGCCAGTGAGGCTGGAGGTAGGCAAAGCTTTTATCCCCAACACATGGGGCACAGGGAGGGGAAACTACCTTCGTCCTTGGAGATTTCCAACCCTTAGCTGGATAAAGCCTTGAGCAACAACATCTGATCTCATTTCTGACCCTGCTTGGAGCAGGAAGTTGTTCTCACAGACCTCTCAAGGTCTCTTCCCCTCCTTGCTTCTTCTGTTTTATTTTGTTTTGCTTCCTTGCAAGTCTCTCAAGAGAATAATTACATAGATACAAAGGATATATAAGTTTTATATTTAGACTGGAGTAGACATTAATTTTTTTCAAAGACCTTGTCCTTCCGATGTCTTGCCAGATGCACACAAAGAACAGTAAGTTGAGGAGACAAAAGAAAACAAAATCAGAACAAAACAGAACAAGAAAACTCCAAATTTTGGTGTCCTTCCCCAGTCCAGAAACTTGGAAAAATCAGCTCAGAACCAGCTGAGTAAGCCAATATTACACAATGTAATACTAAAAAAGGAAGACTAAAGAGCACATCTGCTGATTCTCCCCCATCAGCCAGTTCAATGAAATCAGAAACCATGGACATTTTCCAGCTATTTACAGACCTAAAGCCTTCAGAGGTGCTCCACAAGGTAAATAAGATATTTCACACCTTCATACTAATGCTTGGTCTGCTGACAGCTATCAGGTGGTAATTTGTTAGCCTTTTTATACAAACAAGACTAAAAAACTATCATGTGGGATGTTGCAGCTGAATCAGTGAATATTTTTGCTTTAAACTTCCATTACTTCTGCAAAGGAGATGTATTTTGTTTTACTCTGATTACTCAGTGGGTACCTAAAGGTTTTCCTGATCTCCCTATTAATCTTGATTCTTGTAAGAGAGGATGTAGATTTTAGTTTCTAAATCTAACAGAGAGAGAGAGCAGCTCTGAGAATTGGAATTAGGTTCTTTGATTTTTATTGGGAGTTTTGATTCTCCACATGAGACAGCATGAGCTCGGTTACTAGGACTCTGGTTTGAGATGAATTTTTTTAATGGGGCTGTTAACAGCACAGTGTAAGGAGTTACTTTCTGGTTATCAGCCACACACTGCAGACTGACCTGAACATAAGAGGCTTTTGTTTTTCCTGGGCATATTTCTCTCCTTATCCTCACAAGACATGTGGTTGAATCAGTTGACTGTTTGGAGACAGGAAAAGCTGTCCAAAATGCAGTGTGATGAATTGCAAGGATGCCCCTCGAGGGAGCAAACTGCTGACCCACAGACCAGTTTGTGCTGGATGCTGTTTGGAAACCTGCTAGCAAAGGCAGGCTAGTAGTGGGACTGAAAGAAACAAATCCACTTTGACATTCTTACAATAAGGAAAAAAATATCCATGATCAGGTAAATATTAATTTAGAATCACAGAAAAATTTTAACTTCAGCTATTAAACTCTAGAAAAATAAAATATGTTTTTTTATTGGAAATGCTTATTTCCAGGGTTAGCTGTCATATGTCTTCATTTGGTAACTCTTTTATTTAATTTGAGGCTTTAAAAAAATGGAAGTAGGATTTGGTGTAAGTTTCATATATCTCTGTAATTAATAATCAAAAATAATAAAATGGTAATAAACACTATCAAATGTATAAGAGAGATTTTTTATTCTGACAGAATTGTTCTAAGAAATTAAATTATTTAAATGAAGACTTTTTTCATATGAGTTTTGTATATTTCTATTAACAGAATAACATTCAATTTTTGTTACTGTGTATAACATTTTAATAATTAATATATCATTTCAGTAAGAAACAATACAAAATAATGTTGTCTATTACTCCTCCAGGAACTAATAAATTTTGTGTTTGGGATGCATTTATTTCCTTAAGGTTAAGCCTTTCCACTCTAAGCAAGAATAGGTCTAACAAAAAAATGTAGGCAAATCACAATGCTGATCCTAAAAGAAACAGTAACTCATTATTACCATTTGCCTGAAGAATTATTAGAATTATTTCTGGTTTAAAATCTTTGGTAAATATTGCTTATAAATTTATCTGGAAAGAGCAGTAACCATAGAACAAGACCAGCTGATAACTGATACTCCACCTGTAGAGTTTTGACCTTTCTGCTCAGATTAGTTCATCATGATGTTGAAATACAGCTGGAATATTTATTCCTGTTCATGACAAACATTCTCAAGTAATTTTTATGTTCAAAATTTTTGAAGTCATCACAGTAATGTGGAACACTAGTGAAGCCACATTTAGCACAGATTTGAACACCACAAACTGTCTCATGTGGTATAAGAAAATGAAAAATATGATTTCCAGGGGATCAAAGCTTTTTCAGATATTCCTCTCACTAGTACAGACAACTGTTACAACACCCTGTTGTAACAGTTGTATTTTTTTGGGTATCACTGGGTACAATTTGTGCAATAAACCTTATTTCTCTTTCTTCACAGAATATTCCAAGTTGGAAGTGACCCACAAGGATCATCAAGTCCAACTTTCAAGTGAATGGCAGTACAGGCTCATATCCATCTATCTGATAAGTAAGACAGGGGGTTTATGATGAACTCATTAATGAATTAATGGGGGGAAAATACTAAATAAAAACCATACCCCACCCACTCCTTCAGAGAAGAACAACACCCAAGAATTTAATACTTAACATGGGTTTCCTTTTAAAACCAGTCCAGCAAAATGCCACTAAGCAGAAATAAAACCAAGTCTTTCTGAGAGGTCCCTTACTGCAAAAGAGTAGGCAAGTAGACATATAAATTTTATTGACAGAATTACACAGTTCATCCACAGTATTATAGAGGAAGGCAAGCTGGACTGGGCAGTGGCTTTATCAGGTAAACATTTTTAAAGTCCTGTCTCTTTCAATACTTTTCAAATAATGATTTTGCTTTGTGAATGCCTCTCTTTGGTCTTTCCACTACCAGATTTCTAAGAGATGGATAATTACCATAAAAAGATATTAACCCTTTTGATTTCACTGCTGGTTAAAATACTCTAGTCCTGAATAAACAGCACAATCCAGAAGTAGCAGCTAAGGTTCAGTAAGGACCCAAAATGCAATTTATCCTAGTACTCAGTCCGCTAACAGGACATCCCAATTCTGACTACAGCTTTCGAAAATCTTTTTTAAGGATAAAATTTGTTATTTTTATTGTACTAGACCTTTGAAGTCAATAAAGAAAAGCTTTATTTTAGTGTCCAACAGTTGTGCATGAGCTTCACAGGCAAATAAGGCTCTTTCATTAAGAATAATTTTAAGGTAAAGGGCAACTTTGCTTTAGGATAACTTTAGCAATGATTTCCGAACAAGTATTTTTTAAGACTGAAAGTTTCATCAATATTTCAAAACTGTTGTGGAAGCTACTAGTACTGCAACTAGGATAAAACAACTGGTTACCTAAGGTCGTTGTGGAAGTGACTCCAGAGGTTTGATCTGGCCTTCAGCAGGAAACTGGAAAATGCTTCTGACTCTATTTTACACTAAATTTTGTAATAGGTAACTATTACAAAATTTTCAGTAGCAGTTAAATCTGGAATTCACATACTTGGTGCATTCCTGCAGCTTATTGCCTACTAGAAGTTCTTCTATGACCTTTCTGCTTCTTTTTATCTGAAATTCTTTTTAAGCGCCACCTTCTCCCCAAGGGTTTTCACGTTTCCTTTCTGTGGCTATAAGGCACATGATGTCTACCACAGGAATTAACTGTAAAGCATTGCTTACTTCCTCTCTAGACACAAAATGTTTTCAGGAATTGAGATGGCGGGGGAATTCATCCAGGAATTTATTTTGCCTGATTTAACTGGAACTGAAGAAAGCAGAAAGGGTTCTTTGTTTTGTTTTCTTTTTTAATAGTATTTCTTCTTTTGAGTTGAAAATATGACCTGCATATCTAATGAATTTCTGTCATGTTGGATCTCCAGTGGTCTAGCCAGCTGCCTCTGCAGCAGCAGGAACAACATAAATCCTTGCAGATTTGAGCTGGCTGGTACCTCCTGCATGGTGGTCTCTGACCCATGATCTTCCCACCCTCCAGGGCAATACACTGCGTCAGAACTATTTGCATATACCCCTCTCTGCACTCTCTGTTTGAGACCTGTGCAGATCTGAACTGGAGAGCAATTAATCAGGAACAGCCTCACAGGGATCTGATCCAACCTCACCTACCAGAGACAAAAGAAGGATACTTTCTTTTTTCTGTTGATTCCAAGTAATAGAATTTCTGTCCTTGTAAAACACATAATTGGTTTGTTGTTCTCTTTCATTTAACATTTCCCTTTCTATCAGAATCAAAAGCCTCGATACAGCTGGAGCCTGTTCATTCTGTTCACTGAATACCTTCAGGACAAAGGAAGTTTTCCACTGCAGCAGGGTACTCCTGTTTCTCTGTATGCTCTCCTCTAAATAAGGACAGATCATGGTCATCAACTAAATGTAACACAGTGTTATAGGATGGAATTTGCTCAATTTCTCCAAGGCATTTCCAGATTACAGTATTAACTTTTCTAAAGCACTCAGTGGATTGCTACTCAAAAGTGTTTAGACATTTTAAAATACACCATGTTTCAAAAGTTTACAGTTTTCTGTTTTTCTTTTCAGCATTTTTTCCCAAACCAATGCAAAATAAAACTAAAAAGTTGATGACTCTGCATCTTTTTAGTCCTTCATGAAATTTAAAAAACAATAAATGCTGAAAAACCTTTGGACTGTAAAATTTTTTCTGCAGGTATTACCTTGGTTTCCTTTACTGAAACACCCTGAGCCACCAGCACTGAGCTCCCATTCTGCTGCCAGACCCTGAACACCTGCCCCTGGGTCTGCAGAACAGCAGATGTCAGCACTCAACACACCTCGGTTTGTTCCTAGAGATCACAGGGCAAAATTGCCACAGGAACAACTGCAGCAGGAGACAAACCATAGAAATGTGCAGGCAGGGATGAGCCAGGAGATGGGGATCGGCCCGGCTCGCACATGGCGGCAGAGTGAGGCGACCATAACGCACGCTAGAGACGATCCATACAAGAAGCAGCGAGATGTGGTTGAATTTACTTTTAAAGGTGGAGTTCCTGGCCCAGGGGCGCTCTGCAGCTGGAACCGGGGCCCTTCAGGCCCTGCCCCGACACAGGAGACGCCCGACGGGGCCCGGCGGGCTCCCTGCGGTTGTCGGGCCGTGGGCTCTCGCTCGCGGCTGAGGGCAGGTGGCAGGTCGCTGCTGCATGAGAGGTGCCAGCCACGTTCCCCTGGAGCGCGTCTCCCCGCTTTCCCCCTTTTCCTTGCCCAGGACCGTTTAACTTTGCGGGTGTGCTGGCCCTGGGCGCTGCTGTCCCCGAGAGGAGGAAAGGCCGCTTTGTGCAGCAGGGCTCAGGCCCAGCGGCTGCAGCAGGGCCGGGTTGGCCGGGCAGCGCCCCGGCTCCGGCTGCGCGCTGCTCGCTGCACTCGCGCCTTCCTCAGCAGCAGCAGCGTGGCGTGACATTCCCCACACAGCGGGAACAAAGCCACAGTCAGCAAAGGGCATCACATGAGTGGGATTTCCAGAAATGACCAGTTCTGTTGCCAGACACTCCTGAATGTGGGTTGAGTTCTAAGGAGATTAAACAAGAAGGTCCAAAAATCTACAAACCCATACTGCAGTTTGTTTGCAGATTACTTAAAAAAAGTTAACAGCATCTATGCGATGCTGGATGAACTGATGGAGATATAATGTGCTTTCAATCTTGATGCTGTAGAAAGATTAGTACAAAGATTAGTTTGAAGAAGACAAAGCCTACTCCTCTCTTGATCACTTTAGAAGAAACAGGATTACGTAGTATGTCAAATCAAGACAATCCATTCTTTGGATTGTCTTAATTTGTTCACCCAGTGGTATTTGCTGAACTAAATTAAAACAGATTTATCATAACAATAAAAAAAACAAAACAAAAACCAGAAGGCGGGATAGCCTCAAATAATAGACATCTTAAATACAGGGATTTAAAGTTTATTAAATATTTCATAGTACTGGGATAAAAGTAATGGAACCCTAAGGAAGAATGGGAGTTCCACTATTCCACTCAATATGGCTTCCAAACAATTCTGACATCTGCCTGCACATTTCTATGGTTTGTCTCCTGCTGCAGTTGTTCCTGTGGCAATTTTGCCCTGTGATCTCTAGGAACAAACCGAGGTGTGTTGAGTGCTGACATCATGCCAAAAGCAAAGGCATATACTGTAATAATGTTTGTTGGAGAACTGCTACTGCTAGACCAAACCACAAAATTTTGCCTGGCCAGGGGGAGCAGATGCAGGGGGAAGGAAGACCGTGTGTGAGGTGTGAGGGTTATGTGGAAGAACTCGCCTTCTTACAGTAGAGTTACTTTGCTGGTGGGGATGATCTGGCTGTACAGGCCTACACTAGTTTTTCCAAGCATTCTTACCATGTGAAGAAAATATAAGGCTTTCCTATGACACTGCAGGCATGCATTTTTTGGACATGGGCTTTCACTGGGACAGTGCCTCTGAAGGAAAAAAAAAAAAATTTGGCCCAGGGGCCTGGCCAAGGGTCTGTCTTAGAAGAATTGTTTCAGAAGTATTAATACCTGCGCAAGATTTCTTGTGGCGACAAATGGGCTTTCCTAAAAGTTTTGTCTTTTCTGGATGCCGGAAATTCAGTTATCTCTCTGGGTTTCTAAATGCCTGAACATGTATCTATGTAATGAACCTGCATGTCCTAAATGAGAAGGTCTGCAGTGCTGTTTTTGACAGTTTTGTACCACATACCCTATCTCAAACCTGCTTCCCTTTTTAGAGCTTGTCCACTGCAGCCAGTGGGCTCACCAGCTGCCTATTGTTGCCAGACCCCCAGCGCTGAAAAAATAAAGATGATGCTAGCGTCCCCAGGCTGGTATTTGCACTGTGAAAAAATTGCATAGAAGGGAATGCCTTGCCTTTGCCAAGGTCTCAGAGGAAGAATAGTCACTACCACCTGCAGAGGAGAAACAGAGACAGAGGGGGCATAACATTCACCCCAGGGAGGTGAAAGCTGGAGACGTGTAGGGCAGCTCTATAGTGACTTTTCTGCTGGCACTGTACTTGCAAGTTCCTCCTTCTACCATGTGCTTTAACAGTATCTGGCCAATTCACATCTTTCAAAGGAGACTTGTAAGTCTCCCTCTAGCGAAAGAACTTTATTAAGTGAACTTCCACAAGCTATAGAAATGCTGCAGTGAAAAATATACTGTAATACTGTGTGATCAAACACATGGCAATGCAAGCTGCATAAATATTGCATGCAGAGCTAGAGCAGCACACAGATCTGAGATTGTATCTACCATTCAACCCTCTACATGTATCAAAGGGACGCTGGAGAACTAATAACCAAGAAATAAATTTAAAATCACTACTAAGCAAACATTACTATGGCTTAAGCATTATCCACCCTATTGGGCATTGCTCTTTTTAGTGATGTGAGTTGGCTTACACACCTTGGACTGCTCTTTGAACCTTTCCTGCTGGAGTATAAGTAAAAAGTCATTCTTCCCTTTTAATGTCAGAGCGCTAGGCCTTCAGTTTTCTGTGGGATACCTGTTACTTTGTTTTCAGTTCTGTAAAAGTTACTCACAGTAAACAAGACCTGCTGCCCTTGACTCTCCTGTCCATCCAAAACATCTCCAGTCACCTCTGTCCTCAGGAAACCCAGTTTGTAAATTGTAGGTACCCAGATGTTTCTGGGTGTTCGCCTACCCCCAGAAGAACTGCTAGCAACTAAATGCCTTAGAGAACATCTGTTAAAATCCCAGTGGAACAGACCAGGCAGAGGGCCTGCCTTTGGATGTGGAGATAACGCTCAGAGGCAGTGCTATGAGATTATAAAGCAATACCTTCCTATTTCTCCAGCTTTCCCCTTACATGGGGAAACTGTGAAAAAAGAAGGTGGCTTAAATCACTGGACTTTCATAGTTTGTACCTGAAAAAAATGCCTATTTATGTATGTTTCAGCAACCCTTTTGTAAAATTTTGTTCCTCAATAGCAAAAGGAGTGGTTTTGTTACAAAATTATCATTGTTCTTGTCAAAAAATTCCAAAGCCAGTACAAGTCCTTAGATATGTAAACAGCAACAACTATTTATCATCTGTGTAAAATAGTATGAGGCTTTGAAACCCAGCTGTACCAGATTTTAACTATCCAAATTTCATACTTCTTAAAGTCACAGTCTCACAGAGATCTTGTGTGTGGGGAACAGGGCTGCTAACAGGTCAGCAGTGCCAAAGCAGGAGCTGGTTTTTTGGTTCACATATATCTCCCAAACAAAACAAAATAAGAAAAGAGGAGGCACTTTATTTCAACTTACCAATTTTTAAAGCCCTTTTTTTACTAAAAGAAATGTAAGTTGTCAAAGCAGAGGGCAGGCTACTGTGCCAGACAAAGAAATGGGTGAGGTGTGGTGGAATTCTACATGGCAGGATAGCAAGACAGCGGTCCCATGAGCGTCAGAGGCTGCAGCTGGTCCTCCCATGCTGTGCAGCCCAGACTCAACCCAGCAGCTCCTGCTCAAGCTCACATCATGGCTCTGGCTACACCTGCACACTGCTGGAGCACACGCACAGCCTTTGTGCTTATAAAAATGTATAAGTATAAAAATGGAGCCAACACCCTGCTTGTTTGAAAAAATAAATAAAAAAGAAGAGGAGCAAAACCAGCAGAAAGCTTTTCTTTCCTTCAGCAGATCACAGGGAGCCTAGCATTATTAGCATTGGAGTATGATTGGCTGGGTGGATGGGGATGCGCTTTCTATAGTTACTAAGAAAGTGTCTAAGATTACAGATCAGGGTGTTCTGCATGAGGAGAGATTCAAATTGAAGCTCCTGCTTTCAGTCACAAAGAGAAAATCTGCCTTTTGATGGATGCTGAACAACCAGGTTTAGAAAAGTGTGCACAAATGCCTTCTTCGCCCTCAGCTTTGCCAAATATAAGTCAGGGAAATTTTTTTTTTTTTTGTATTTCTGGAAGGGGAAAAAGCCCAGGTATATTTACAGGGAATATTGTGATCTTAGCTTTAAATTCAGGCTGCTTCAGCTATCCCCACTTCTTCCACTGCACCATTGTTTCTCTGTAGGTAAATATTTTTCTGGAGAAATACAATTTCTCCTGCTCCCCACATGAGCACATCCAGACTGACCATGACATTGCAATCACTACACCTGGTTTGCTGGCTTGCAAATGACCTGTCTGGCTGGACTCTCAAACTGACAGCTAAACATGGCTGGCTATGAGGAACTGCAACAAACACATAGGAAAAAAACAGCATGAAAAGCAGAAGTGGTGCATTCATCTCTTTCCAAATTCTGCCTGCTTGCTTTTGCTTTATCTCTTGAGCAACTCATTCCCCTCCTTAATCATGTTCTTGTGACAGAGTTTCTTATCAGTAGCCTCTCTCCAAAGTGATAATGGTCCTTTCCCCTCAAGAATGTCTGTATTTTCCACAAGTCACGTGACTGTGGACTAAAAACATGATTGTCAGCCGCAGTTTAGCACTGTTTTCCAGTTGTCAATGAGGTGTTTCTCACAAAGCAGAAGAAATAAAAAAATATAATTTCACTAAAACATGGTTGCTTTTTATTTTCCTGACTGCTTCTCAGGCCCAAAGGAATTTCAGATGTTTGCCATGCCATAGCCACAGTATTCAGATCACAACTGTATGCTAGAGTTTCTGATATTTCTAGTCCCCTCATCTGTTTCCTTGTATCACACACTAGCAGATAGAGATGATCAGAGAAAGCAGATAACTCCACTGAAATCTCACAGGAAGTGCTCTCCTGCTCTGCCTCCCAATGCTGTTTTGGAGTTGTGGAAAACAGGCCACTGCTGGTGGCCAGTTTGAAGCAACAGAAAGTGCAAAGCTCACACCAAGATTGAGGGGAGCTGTGCAGGTAACACTGCCTGCTGCAATGACACCACATGTACAGGAGGCAGACAGGATGCTCTACTCATAGTTCCTTCAGATGAGTAGCTAAGAGATCTAGTAGAGACCTATGACCTCCTCCTCTTGCTGAGAACCAGTCAGGCATGCAGCTACAGAGTATACATAGATATAATATGCCTCAGATAACATTCACACTGATAATTTTCACTAGTTAAAAAATAAAAATGCATTAATTCCTACAATGGAATATTTCTATTTTCTACCTACTCTCAAAATGTATCACTCTAATCATAAGCACAGTGGTGGATAAAAATGCATGGGAAATGTCCCTATATTAACAAGCACTTTATGAAACCTTCTCGTTCAGCAATGTAATGTAAAATCAGCCTGTAATATGAAAACCAGGCCTTGATCACAGACAGGTATGTGTAGTAGAAGCAGTTTTAAAACATAAAAAATAGTTATCAGAAAAGAAAGGAATAGCAATGTTGCTGTTGAGACAGACACATGACATACACACATTGTTGTGTAGACACAACAATGGCTTTTTCTTTATTACAAGTTGTTCTCAAGATTTATACTCTTAACCAGGTGTGATGTTAAGTCATTAGTTGCATCAAAACAGTTTATTGTATTCATTGGATAAAGCAATAGCTTATTGTATTTTATTGGTATAAAGCAATTAAAGTCAATAATTAATTGGTAAGAGTTTATAACAAATCATTACTAAGGCACGTATGCTGCTCACTAAGGCACGTATCCTCTAAATGTAAGTATCTTTTATGTGTCTATCCATTTTTATGCTAATGCCTTTATTTTTTCCTTGCTATGGATAAACTTGCATTTTATCAATTTCTTCTGCTAACTCAGACTGGTCTGCAGACCAGCTGCTAAGCTGGTTCCATACTTCTGTACTTCCCCCTTTTTGTATTTGATCTACAAAACAGTTGTTAAGGATTTTTGTAGGGCTCTTTGTAAAAATCTGAGTAGGTATGGGAAACACAAACTAGTAATTACAATCAATAATAAAATTCCCAACCTAGTCTTCAACAATGACCTTAGCCATCTAGTGATGCTGTAAAGTGTTGATAACAAAAAATTAATAGTTGCTTTATTTTGTAAAGTGGTATGTCTAATGATGTCTATATCTAGTAGTAACCTATTTAAAGTTACAGATATTATTGCTTTGTTTGTTTAGTTAACAACTAAATTTATTAAATGTGGTTCAAGTGTGAGCTGTAGCTACTCTAGGTGTTAAAACAGATGTAGAAATAATAGAACTAGGTCTTTAAAAGGTTACATCATCATAACACTGAGAAGTAAATTTGTGTCGGAGTGATCATGTATTTCTTTTTATTTTTTGATGTATTACTGTTATGTTGGGGGTTAGCAGAGTTAATCACTCTGAACTTTAGGGACCTCCTGTTATTTTACTTCAAGTAACAACTTAAGTACAATCACTACAGGTCAAAACACACCTTTTGGCAGCTATAAAGGTATATTTAAAAAAAATAAGGTTTTTTTGCCTATAAAATACAAAATTTAACACACAAACTACTTTATCTAATCCTACTTAATCTTGCTGTCTAAATCTGTACTCATGATACAAAATTGACAGTTGATGATAACAGATCCAGTTTAATGTTTTTTACCAATTCTGTGGCAGTCAGGACAACACCTAATCTCTCTGTCCCTCATGCTTTCTTGTGGCAAAGTGTTTTGGGTTCTCTGGGAAAGAAGATAAGCATATCTATATATGATATAAAGAACACATAAGGACTGACAGGCATGGGTATAAGACGATTCTATATTCAGAACCAGACACAAGGTTTTTCATCCCAGTGAGGGGGAATTGAAGATAAACAACTCCAGACAAGCAGCAGAGGAAACATTATAGGATTTTGTTGTACAAAAGGAAGAAAGAGCATTGGGCACTGACATGGTTTTTCCAAAGTACAAAGGCAAAGCAGCAGTTCAAAACAAATAAAGAAGTGAATACAGGAATGCCTAAAAATGCAATTTGTCCATAAAAATCCACATTTCTTTTTCTGAAAAGCAAAATCAGTTTTAATAATGTTTTTTTAAACAAAGCTTTGTAAATGTTTTTCAAAACCTCTGATGGTATTTATCAGTATTTTACAAAAAGTAAAGGAAAAAGGAATCTATAAATTATTCAAAGGGGTACTAGTGTCTCTGTTGCACAAAGGCAAACCTGCATACCCTGACCACCAACATGTATACAAGTCCCATATCCAGAACACTCTTTTCCTTCCCTAAAGGCACATACTGCAGATCATCCTTCCAGGAAAAATTTATGAGCATTGCCTTGGTGCAAATCCTTATGTACTTCCACAACATCTTGGGACCTATGCTTTTCCTTCTTAATCAGATTTTATGGTTTTGGTTTTGGTGCGGTTTTTTTTCCCAAGGGAAGTGTACACTTCCAAAAAGAAATCTAAAGAATTTAAGGATACTGTCTCTCTCTGAACCTGATGCATCATTTTTAGAAACTGCAAATTCAAAATAACAGCAAGCCCTCAGCCTTCCCTCAGAAGGAGACCTATTTGCATGGAAATGGTCAGTCGTAACATCATCAGTCTTTTTTTAAAAAAGCTTAGCAATTACACAAAAGGATGCCTCTAATCGGTCTCAGGTCACTTTCTCATTATCCAGTTGCGGCTTTAATTGGAACTGTGGTAATGCTTCCCTACTGACACATATAAAAATTGCAGACATTGACAGCCTGAAGTTGCAGAGGTTCTGTCACTTGCTTGCATTTGCTGACCCCTTGATTGAAAATCTATTGGCGAAGATCATCTCACAAAGAAGTATTGGATGACTGTTCCTGTCAGGCCCACTCAGTCGACTGCCATGAGTGCTGGTCTTGGGTCACAGGCAGTCTGTTAAAAGTGCTGTGGAGAAATGTGAAGGCTAGACCAGCAATGAATTCTGTGATTCCAAAATACATGTTCTCACATGTGATGTCAAGTGTTTTAAGAGCCTGTAGGGAACCATGACAAAAGGCAGATTTAATGACTGGCAGCAGAAGAAGCAGTTACCTCTCAAAATTCTGATAGCAAAAGAGCCAGTCACATTTGGGATGATGTTCTGAAGCAGTTTGGGACAATATGACTCTCACCACATTTTTTAGAATATGAACTCTCACTAGAATTTTTTTAGATCAATAATTTATTATGAAGAATCAGTAAAGTTTTGTTGTTGTCAGATTGCAAGATAGAGATTGAAGTTGCATTAAGAGGCACTTCTTTATCTCTCTCTGATTTTCCTCCTGCTGAAGAAAGTTCCAAATTTAAAATATATCCATGCGCTTTTTCTGTCTTGATTTGAAATGTAAGTGGAACAGTGCAAAAGAGCAAATGTCTCAGCAAGCACATTTGACATCAGCAGGCTGGAAGACCTTTTAATTAGAATATATTTCCTAGGGGTCTAACTGATTTTATTTTGCCCCCACAAAAGAAAGAGTAATTACTCTCCCTCCTTACTCCAAAGAGGAAAAAACAGGCAATCCTATATTCCCACAGGATGTTGACTCCATTGGGAAAAAGACAAAAGGAAATTAATATAACTTACAATGGAGGAGAAAATTAGTACAAGATAAAAAAGGTAACAAAGCAAAAAGTGAAAAAATGGTAGGCTTGCTCAGGGGTTTCAAAGGTAAGAATGAGAACCATTTCTGTTGGTTTTGAGAGCTTCTTTTATACTTTGAAAAACAAGAACTGATTATAGTGATTTGCATTTGGGGATGGCAGGAAAGGAAAGTGCTGCTTCTGCAGTTTCAAGACCTGTATCTGTTGTCTGTGATTTTCCAGCAGCTGGTAGCCAGATTTCTACAGCTGTGAGAAGGCTAAGGTTGAAGTGAAGACTTCCCCTAGATAATTAAAAGTCAGCACATTTTTCATAAAGCCAGGCAACAGCAAATTTAGCATATAAAATACAAACTTCAAAAAACAGTAATAAATTCCTGCTAGCACACATAAGGACCTTTAATCTGCAGTCTCGTATACAGAACATTACAGACATAGGTTCAGGCATTCATTCTCAACACGGTTTCTTGAAAGAACAAGAATGGGTAAGAGCATGAATTGGGTGTAAAGAGAATGGTTTTAGTGGACATCTTGGAAAGCCACTGTAAATAAATATCTGAGACTCAAAGGCTTTTTTATCTGAAAGAATCTAAATGTCATCTTGATTCACTCTTACAAATCTCTTGTCCAGTTATGTATACCTCATAAACCTGTTTTCTCTATTCATATGAACACCAGGGTTTAGATTCTCCACACACTACATGTTCCCTAGATATTGTTTGTGCTGTGTCCATGTTTCCCAGAAGACCAGAGTTTGGGAAAACCACATTCCTCAGTGAAGCCTGAGTCCTTTTGCTTATGTGTCATCATTCTGGACCAGCAACTATCAGAGATGACCTGTTTACAGAAAGATTGCACTTATATTATTTTTTTTCTCTTAAATATGGATAGATGAGTTCAGAGAATTTCACTGTTCTTATCTAGTAAGAAACACTCTGATTCTCTATGGCAGCCACCTCCAGCTCCACTGATTTTCTGATTGTCATAACAGGTTTTAAGAATTAACAGACTGCAAATGAATAATGAAAAAAACCATTGCTCTGTAATACTTTAAATCGGTCTGAAGAGGAGTCTGCAGGCATGCTGAAAGAGTTTAGATAACAAGCAGATCTATGAACACTGGGTTCAATCAAGCTTAGTTTTCTTTGGATTTGTATCTTATTACTGACCCGAATTCTTAACATAACTTGAGTAGTGTTATTAAATGAACTCAGCTCTTAGAAGGCACAGGAGACTAATCACATACTAAGCAGTAAAAGCTTTTCATTACTGTTTGCATGCAGGAGACAGAGAGAATTGACTATGCAATGGATTCTACTGTATTCCACACTTTATAAGGCTTGGGCAGAACATCAATTACTAGTGCAGTAGATTCTCTGGGGTCTGACAAGTAGAGGGGCTGGATTCTTGCCCTTCTCAATTGCCTGCTTTCACCAAACTCAAAACGCAACACTTTTAATATTCTTGTTGCTCTTGAATGTGCGTTAACACAGACAGGAGGCAAAGATATTATTGTGGGGAGACAGAGTACGGTCATTTCTTTAGAAAACCTAAAACTGTGAGACAGCTACTTACAATAAGTGGTGCAGAAGCAACATTTGGACACACCAATCCCAAGCTTATGAATGAGAGCAGTGGGGGTCAGCAGAGGGAGATATGCTGACCTCTTTCTCTGATGACCAGCAATGGAAATGGATAAAGAAATGAAATGAAGATGCATCAGGGGAAGTTTCAGCTGAACATTAGGCAAAAGGTTCTTCAGTGAGACAGAGGGCACTGGAGTGGGCCCCTGGAGGAGTGGTCACACCACCACACCTGTCCAAGAAGCTCTTAAACATTGTCATGTCATTTAGTTTTAGGTAGTCCTGTGAAAAGCAAGGAGTTGGACTTAACGGTCTGTATGGGTCCCTTCCAAGTCTTTTAAGTCTTGACTCATATGCCACTCACAGGAATATATACCCTAAAAATGGAAAGGGATATAGAAGTGAATACATTGTAAGAGTTTCATGTTCTTAATGACTGCTGAGGTAAGATTTTTAAGAGGGAGTGTAAGTCTTAAAAAATTAAAAATCAGCACCTGATATTTAGAGTGTTGAGAAATAGTATCTCTTTTAAACATTGTAGTATCCAGACACTGTATCAAAGTATTTGAAACCATTTTCACCATGCCTTTATTCCTATACTGAAGCATATCCTGACTGCAGCAGTTTTACCCATACAGAGAAAGCTTATAACTAAAAGGAAAAAATATGACCAAACACAGGAAGCAATTAGTCAATACTTAAAGCACACTTGCAAGGAAAATATCTGGGAAGGCAAAGTCCAAGGACCACATAAAATGCCTGGAGGCAAAAGTATTTTACTATCATACTGCTTTACTCTTGTCTGCTGTGACACATTTGCACAAAACCAAGTGGCATCTAAATGGCATTAAACTGGATTCTTTCTCATATTATCTTACTATTCTGGCTTGCTGATATTCTACCAAGTGTTTTAGGCTCATCACTCCTGTGATTATGAAATAATTGTAATTTAAGTCTTACTCTGTTACCTTAAATGCAGTCCCTTTTCAATGCATGAACTCTGCTTTTTGCTTTGGAGGATGAAGCTGGGCAAAGCTAGAGCTGCTGCTTGCAATAAGTCAAATAATTGACGAAGGAATACTTGTTGCACCTTGTCAAAGATGGCATGGCCTTTCATTGCTAAATGCCCAAAGCCAATACATGAAAAATGTGTTTAAAAATTTTGGTTTATTTGAAAAATATTAAACAGCCCTGTGGTAAGGTTGTGCAATGTAAAAAACCCCAGGAGTCCCAGCAGAAGGCAGAGCAGATCAACAGGATCCTAAACTACCTCCTGCAATCTTATTTCATCTCATATGGTGTTGATTAACAGATTAAAAAAAGAAATCTTTCAAGAAGGAACACACACACATAAAGTATGGAATTGTATCTTCAAACAATAAAAGGAATTGCACAAAGGCCATGTGCAGCTGGAAATTCCTATCCACCTTGCTTCACACTGACCTCCTGTGTAGACAACAATGGATAAATAATAGTACTGCTGAAGATTCTGCGGATACTGCTGTGGCTATACCAGGAAACATTCTTACATCTATTGTTTCAATCTTCTTGAAAAAATACACAATACATTCACCTCTCTGGTCTCCTCTTTCTGCCTTGAGTTGAAGCATAACAGTAGATTCTTTACTAATGTAAATATGTGTCTCATTGTGCTAAATTTAGAAATAACAATGTTATTTGGCACAGGGTGAGAATGTGGGCGATTCCATAAATTCAAAGGAATTTAATGAAAATCTGGGGGAGAAAAATTAATTCCTCCGCATACCTTGATCTTGGCCAAGTTTTGAATCTGTTTTATTACAACAAAAATGAACATCTGGCAGATTGAAGCCATGAAGAGCAACATGATTAGGGTAGTATTTAGATGAACCGGTAGAAGCCAGATATCATTAAGCCATAAACCACTCAAATTGTCATACTGAAACATGGTATATAATCACATAATAATAATAATAATATTCATTTGCCAGTTGGAGATTGGCATACTGTAAAAATGCAGAACTGCTGTTGAAGCACTCTTTCACAGAATCACAGAATATGCTGAGTGGAAGGGACCCTCAAGGATCACTGAGTCCAATTCCCAGCCCCACACAACACTGTCCCCAAGAGTCACACCATCAGCCCAAGATTATTTTCCAAATTTCTCTTGAACTCTGTCAGGCTTGGTGCTGTGACCATTCCCCTGGGAAGCCTGTTCAGTGCCCAACCTCCCCTCTGGGTGAAGAACCTTTTCCAAATACTCAACCTAAGCCCTCTGATACAGCTTCAGGCCATTCCTTCATGTCCTGTCACTGGTTACCACGAAGAAGAGATCAGTGTCTGTCCAAGTCCTTCATGAAGCTGTTGAAGAGCACAGAGCTGAGCATGGAGCCCTGTGGAGCCCCCAGTGACAGGTCACCAGTCCGGTGTCACCCCATTCACTGTGACTCTTCTGCCTGGACTCTGAACCAGTTGCTCACCCCTGGCATAATGTGTTTATCCAGCTGTGAGCTGGACATTTTCTCTAGAAGGGCTTCTCAAGACTGGAGGGCCAATACTGAAAGCTTTACTGAAATCCAAAGAGATTGCATCAGCTGGCTTCCCTTGATCAGCTAGGTGGGTTATCTTGTCATGAAAGGAAATCAGGTTTGATAAGCAGCACTTTCCCCTCATGGAGCTGTGCCAGCCAAGACTAGCAACTGTGTTGCTCTTCAGGTGTTTTTCATTATCTCCCAAAATAATCCTTCTGTAATTTTACTGAACATTGAAGTGAAACTGACAGGCCTGTAGTTTCCACGGTCCTCTTTCCTGCCCCTTTTTGAAATCTGGGACAATGTTCATCAGCTCCAATTACCTGGGACATCTCTGGATTACCAAGATTGCTCAAAAATCAAAATAGGATTTGCCATGACATCATCTAGTTCTTTGAGGAAGCCCATCAGGCCCCACAGATTTGTAGATGTTCAACTGGAGCAGCAGATCCTGCACAACTTCAGGGTCAACTGGGAGTAGATCATTCTCACAGTCAGGGTGAGACTCTCCAGCTCAGGGTACTGAGACCCCCTTGGTTCATTATCCACGTTGAAGACACAGGCAAAGAATGTGTTAAACATTTCTGCCTTGTTTCTGTGCCTCTCAGCAGATATTTCTAATTGCCACTAATATGGCATTCACAGTGATCTGATTCTGTTTTTCTGTGCATGAAGGAATACTCCAGGTTAGAAGAAAGGACTGGATAAGTGAATGCATGAAAATAAAATACCCAGAATGGGTCAGAATTCACAGGAATACAAAATAAAATGAAACTTCACTTTAAGTTTCATCAGCTAAGAGAAAAACTAAGACAGCTATTCTACACAGTTGAAAGGGAAGCTGAGAGCTGGCTTTCACCAACCCTACCCTTTGTTTTCATTATATTAGTCTTTATTCAATGTATTGGCACAACTGATTTGTGATCATTAGCTTGGAACATTTTCACCAGACTGCTGCCTTTTCACCCCTCCCAGGATGGCTGTAGGAGTGACTTTTATATGAACTGTTACCAAATCAGGCTAAAATATTCCATGCTAAAAGCTGCTCAAGAAAATCTGGGCCTTTGGAAATTACTTTCTGTTAAGAATTTGCTTTATTTCTATAATTCTTTCTCTGTTCCTTCTCATTCTACTAGTATTTTTTATTGTCTTGGGGTGGAAACCAAGGTTCTCCACTCTTGCTGGGAAATTTTGATTGTATCTTCAGTTAGTTATGTGCAATGGAACAAACAGAAAAAACACACACACACACACACACACATGTATATACATATTGTGCATATGTAGTGTACAACATGGTAATCCAACAAGGACTCCAGGAAACATAAAACATGAACTGCAACTGAACTGCATAAATTTTGCTGCCTCAAGGCTGGGAATACCCTAATAAATTGTTGTTTCTTACTCCACTGTGAGATTGCAGGAACAAAGGCACTATTTCTGGAAAAAATACACAAAAAATTTGAGGAAAGAGGGGGAGGAGAAAAAAGAGGACTCCCAAGTAAGTCTCCTCTTTTTCTTCTGTGACTAAGAAATTTTCTCTCCATTTTGTTAACTTCAAAATGGAAATAGCTCCATAATAGCAATACCAGAAATTAAATCAGTGTACTCTGACTCCTCAGACCTCATAGCTGTCAGAAATGAAAGGACAGTGCCTGTGTTGTCCAAAGAGTCATTCTGCTGCTGCTGCTAGGAACTGCAGTACTTCTGCAACGCTGACACTTAATCCCTTACATTAGAGCTCAGCACTGAGATCACCAACTAATTTCACAGAGTCTACTCAGTATATGATTAAGGGCACCAGTTCCCTCCTTGAAAGGATTGCAACAGCTAGACTTTTCACAGACTTTCATAACTTCCTAGCAGTTCTATCACTAGGAGCACATATCTTCTCATCTGAACTAGAGTCCTGTGAGCCCATGCTGGATTCTAGCTGAACCATGCTGAATATGAAATGGCCTCACAAGATAGTGCAAGACCTTGGAAACAGGAGTGGAAATTGAAAGTAGTTAAATCTGAGAACATACACAAACACAAGGAGCAGACTGGCTGTCCTGGTTACAGCTGAGGTAGAATTTATTTCTTTTCAGTAGCTGTTACACTGCTGTGTTTTGGATTTAGAATAAGACTGGTGTTGATAACACACTGATGTTTTGGGTTTTGCTAAATAGTGTTTATCCTTAATCAAGGGCTCTCTTTCTCCCTTGTCTCATGCTGTGCCAGTGAGGAGGTATGCAAAAAACCCAACAAAATGGGAGGGAGCATAGCTGGACAGGTGACCTGAACTGGCCAAAGGGATATTCCACACCACAGAATGTCACGCCCAGTCCATAAACTGCGGGGAGTCACCCAGAAGCTCCTCCAGTCTGGGTCCAGGAGGGGCTTCTGGCATCTGTCAGTGGGCAGTGAGCAATTGCATTGTGCATTACTTGGCTTTTTCCCTTTTCACTATTCTTCTTCTTCACCTCTATTATTGTATTTTGCTTTATTTTCATTTATTAAATTGTTCTTGGCTCAACATGCAAGTTTTACTTTGATTTTCCTCCCCTTTTCACTGGATTTCAGGGAGAAGGGAGGGAGGGAGTGGCTGTAAGTTGTTTCATTTCCACGGACTTGTGGGCTTTAAAACCATGACACCATCTCACCTATCTGACAACATAAATACTGAAACAAACAAGCCTGTCTGACTTCTGTGTTTATCATGTCCAAAACAAAGAATTTTCTCCAAAAGGTTTAAAGGACTCATCAGACACATGTAGTAGAAACTGTATTTTACGATGAAACCCTTTTCATTTGATATACCATCACAACTACTTGCATAAGTGATGGATTTTACCAGTGCTGGATTTTACCATGTTACTTCATTATAAAATAAAATAGAAAAAAATAGTTTCACTTAAGCTTGCAAGACTTACTTATCCAGGACTAACCATTTCCCATTTCCTATAAAGAGGATTAAAACGATTCACATATATTGCAGACACTGGTATGGATCTAAAGCAACGAGTTTCTCAATACAGCACATTTCAACATAGCACCATAAAGTGGTACAGATTAGCAGTAGAAGTAGAGTAAGTTCAATTAACCTTACTTGAACTGGGTGTGGAAAACCTATCCAAGGAAGCGCAGAGAAAAAATTGGAAAAAACCGACAAATTTCAGTGTTAACTGAAGGTACTAGAAATGTGTCTAGAATCACTAGAAATGTCTCCAGAATTTCTGGAAACATGATAATGTTGTTATGACATTGCAATTAGTTCAGTAGAAAAGCTTGGGAGCAATACAGCAAGGGTCTAACAAAAAAACTTAACATTTGCACATCTATCTGAGGATGGCAAGGTTAAATTAGTTCTGTATTCTTTCTATATTTAACTGAAACATATATAGGTGGAATAAAGATAAGTAAACATGAAATAATAAGTAATAAGATAAACACAGATGAAGATATGCACACAGCCAGAGGTAGGTCTGCCAAGAGTCACAAGGGAGGCAGAAGGAATGAGGGAAACTTGCAGACGACAAGTGGAAAATTGAAGATGACAGAGAGTCTTGCCTCATCTCTTCCCCCTTATCAGTCCATTCCTGGGTATCAGGAAGCTACACTGTGTGGAGATGTCCAAATCAGTCATTAAGCACATTATCTAACTACCAGCAGAAGCATGGATGTTTTGTAAGAAAAAACCTTCCTCCGAAAACTTTAGGAAAAAGCAACTTAGGCAAATAAGAGGCACACAGAAAAGAAATAACCTGCTGAAGATTACACAAAGACCTCCAGTTTTCCAATTATACACATTGACAAGATGGACTTTATAGTCCTGATCAAGTAGCACACCAGAACACTGGTGGTCTCAGTAAAGCGTAAAAAGAAGTTCAGTTTTTTCACAGAGGATGGCATATCTGTCTCTCCAGCCTTTCCAGCTCTCCCTTATGCAGGAAGAGCTGCTCATGAACTCTCTCTAAGGACCAGAGCAGCAGGAGACTGAATCAGAATGAAGTCATGCAGTTCATACTCTATACCAAACCTTGCAATTTATTCCATTGAGAAAGGGAATTAGGCATGGAATGTGTGATAATGAATTCCACACAAGAAACTGAAAAATTAAGGCATGGTTTTGTTTTCTTTCTCAATTAGCTACAGAAAATGCTATAGATTTTTAATCCTTAATGTAGACAAAGGTGTTACTTAACTATTAACTATTAATTTGAAGGACAGCTGTGGAAATGCTGGATAACATAAATGATATCTGCCCAGACCTGGAAAAGCACTCTCAGCTGAATGCAGCAACTGAAAACTCTTTTTGGCTGTAACTCTTCTTTTCTTCTAACTAAGAAATCTGCTTTGTACTTTAAACCCTAATTACATATTATAGAGAGACAGAACATCTAAAATTGTAAGGGTAGTAGGCATCAGAATCTTAGCAATTCAGAAACTTAACAATTCCAAAAATGTGCAGCATATATTCAAAGTGGTAAAACACAAAACATAACTTAGGAAAAAAATATCACAAAATCAAAACTCCTGTTTTTTTTATTTCACCAGTTAACATCTTTTTTGCTAACATATAACAAAGCAACTTGTGAAGAGGACTGGTAATAATCAAAGCCACTTGATTCTTTCTTACAGAAGAAAAAAATGTATTAACTGGGAGAATGCCATAGGAAATTGGTTAATTGTACTTATATTAAGTGACTCTAACTAGATGTTACACACCAGACAATTAACTAGACAATGATTTAATGATTTTACTCAGCTGTAATTATGGAACAGAGATTAACAAAACTACACTTAATACAGAAAGGTCCTTCCTTAAATTAGTTTCACATGCCATTAAAGCAAGCAGCTTTTGAGCAAACTGCAGTTTTATATATCGGTATATTATTTGCAATTACTGCTAATTGCTATGAGCAATGATTGCAATATCTCTGGAACACATTAGTTGCTAACACTACTTGAATGTGGCAACTTCATGGCTAACAAGTGTACATGTCACTGATGTATCATTACTTGTAAGTGACTGACAGAAGTGTTCTACCTTTATAATTGGAATTACAATAGGCACTTTATCTCGCATAACGGTAGGTCTCTACTTTTGTTCCTAATAGGCCAGTTTATGTGTGCAAAGGTATCGAAAGTAGCATTAATCCTCAAACAGTCTCAGCTGGATCAGGGGATTATTCATGTAATCAAGTACAATACAAGTACTTATTATCAGGCACTCATGCAGCTGGAATAGTGGGAAGACTGTGACCAACACATGGGATGCATGATAACCTGCTTGTGAGGGAAGGTTCTCCTTCACACACCACACCATCTGGAATAAGGCAAGACAATAAACATCCCACTCCAGTGACAAACACATTTAAACTGTCCATGCTGTAGTACATATGTGACAGGCAGATACCAGACACATGCTGGCTTTCAAAGAAGAGCACATTTTTTTCTAAGCTGACTTCAAGGAATAAACCATCAGAGAAGAGAGACACTTTCAGTCTCTGGGAATGATGATACAATCCCTGCTTGTGCCACGTCTACTGTAGTAGATAAACGTACAGCCTCACAGGCTACAGCAGCAGCTGGGGGATGCACTGAGCTGCGGAGACAAGACCTGGGGAGAAAAAAAATTCCAGTTAAAAACAAGTTATTCGAGACTCAAGCATAGACCTGACAAGGAACTTGTATCACTCATATTGATTAGATACATGACAATGCTTCTGAAGTTTTTTGAAGACGCATGGTGGTGCTAAAAATCCTGATCACTACAGCCAGTGTGAGATAGGTAGGAAGCATTTCCATAGGTTACCAGATGATTACCTCACCAATGTTAACCTTGGCATCAACAAAACTCATGCCCAGTGCAGATCCTCAGAAATCTGGAGCTGTGGCACTGTCCTTATGCATATGAATGGGCATCACATACAAAGGAAAGGAAAGAACTAAGAGGAATGGAGCAAGGTGTATGAATGACAAACCACTTTAATAACAACTATGGCCTAATGCATTTTTAAAAATGAAAAATGTAATATCTAAGGACATCAAGAGTCAGACTTCACCTAGCGAATCCAGTTCCAGACTTTTACTTATTGAGGAACAGTTGGAACTGCTGTCAGCAACAACTCTAGCAGGAATTCGCACCCTGAATTCCACCCATTGTGGAAACATAATTCCTGAGACAGCAGACATGTGGCAAGCTGGTAAGCACTTGAATACAGTGGCTCTTTGTGACAGAAGCTTACAGGGACCCCAAGAAATTATCCAAGACCATTCACCTGACACCATGGCAAGATCAGCCATGTCATTACTGACAAGTTTGCTTAACCTACTCTTGCAGACCACCCAGAAGCTGCATTCAAGCAACTGGTTCCCATGCCTCCCTCTCCTACAGTTCAGAAGCACATGGGCATTCCGTACATGTACCATTGGTACTACCAACAGGAGAAAGTTGATCTTTATATAGTGGTATTTTGTATATTTGCATATTATGCTTCTGGGCAGAATCTTCTCTGCCAGGCTAAGCAACCAACCACCCACCACTAGAATGCCCTGTTTGTAGTTAGATTAAATAGATCCCAGGTCTCTCTTATCAAATTCCATTCTCTTTCTCTCCTACTAGGCCACATCTCTCTTGGAGTACAGTGTCTAAAACAGACCATGGTTTTACAACTGGATAGGGCAGAAGGCCTTCACGTGAGTTTTTTTCAAATCACATTCTTACTCAGAAAGGCTTTAAATTGATGGTTAATTATAACTAAAATCACATTTGTTATTTAAAATATTCTAGATACTTCTTTGTAAGCATTGTGAAGGGTCTTATCACAACTGACATCTGGGGTTTCCCTTCTCTGCCTACTGCTAGGATGAGGCAGTTTTAATTTCTGTCAATGATTCTGTCTGATATTCCTTAGAACAGAGAATGGATTCAAAAATTTCTCTGTACATGGGATCAAGGGCCTAAAAGCTACTTGCTGACTTATTAAGTCCTTGTTCCCCACAATTCACCACTGTCAAATTTACTCAATGTAATCAGCTCCCTAAGGATTTCATTTTCTCTCAGTCCTTTTGAAAGAAGGCTGAAGTGGCAGTTCAGGGTCTCTCACAAGTGGCTCATACTTATACATGATTCTTCCAGTACTGTCTCATACCTCAAATAACTCTCCTATCTATGAACCTAATTGATTTGACATAGTTTTGAAAAGTACTTATATCCTTCTGCCACATTTTAGCCAGGGAAACTGAAATAACTGAGAAGCCATGGCAGCCCAGGGAATCCCTTCCTCCTGCAAGAAATCCGCTGTCAGGAGTCAGCTACTTTAGAAATCAAGAGAGTAAAAGGCCCTTCTCTCTCAAATATCAAAGCTGACTCTGAAAACATTTTCAAAATCCCCCAAAACAACCAAGACTGCAAACTCAAGTTTACCACTGCATTCTAATACTAAGGGAAGCATAAGATCTGTTTATTCTGTTTATTTAGTAACTTAAAGAAAAATATGAGACCATGGAACTTTTAATTCAGAATTTTGATTGCAAGAACTGATTTGAAATTTAGACAACCACTAACAATCCAAATAAATCTACCTTTTTTCAGCCCTAAGTATGACTAATTCCTTCTGTTTCGGAGCACCAAACAAACAGCTTAATCAATCAATGCTATATTTCATAGTTGCCAAGCTGGAGGCTCCTGACCTTTAAAGGGAAATATATCAGAAGCCTATTCTTGTATGCATACTGAAACAATAACAAAGTACCAGATTTTAGTGAAGAGGTTTTACAGGTATGTAGGCATTTCCAATTACATAACTTGCATATTTCTTTTAACTTTGAAAGGACGACAGTTATGAAGTTACTGACTCTACTTGAAGGATCATGAAACATAAATTAATAAATCCCCTAAAAATTTTAAACATGTTTTTATCACAGTCTTTAGGTAAAACAATTCTTTTCAGGCCTTTTGAATAAATTTGGGAAGACAAAAAGTTAGCTCTGTACATAAGCAAAGTGCATCAACATTTTGACAGCATATAAACTTCACGTACTTAATTCCCATTAAATCAGAACACTTCTGTACTAAAGTCCGTGTTCTACTCACTGTCTTAAATCCTTTCTTTATTAAGATATGCCCTACATATTTCTGATGCTTTGCCAGAAATTGCAAAGATACAGAGGACATCAGCCCGAGCAATGGACAGCATTAGTGGCCATTGAAAGCACCCTTGATTACAGTTTCTAACCACCCATGATGCCTAAACCAAGCATGTTGGCAAGAAAATCTAACTGAAAAGAAAAAACACGTGAAGGAGGACTGCAAAATTGGAGGCAGCAACATCACATACCGTGACACAGAGAATGACAGGAACAATATAAGGCAGACAGCAGCCACTGACCCTAATCCAACAGCAGTCATGTATTGCAGAGTGGGTGATAAATCTGAAAGAAAGCATCAAACAATTCAAACAAACCAATCAAATAGTGCAGCATCAGTCTGCTCATAGCTGAAGTATAGCAACAAAACCCAGATGCTGAATGTACAGCTCAGTTAATGACAGTAATGGAGCTGACTTCCTAGTAGTTACCATCCAGCTGAGGAATAAAGATTAATTAGAGTACTAAAAAAAAAAATTGGTAAAAAATATACCTGCCCTTATAGCACTATAACACCAGTTTCCATCAGCAAATTACACATCTCTAGAGAAGATGCCAGCCCTGCATAAAGGTTGCAGAATTGTCTTCCCTCCATGTTGTCGACTGAATATCATGAAAAACCCTAAAACTTCATTTAACTTCTTTGTGGCAGAAGAAAGTGTGCTTTTAATACAGTTTTCTACCTTTTTAATGACAATTATCTATCACACAATGTCTAGCTAGATGGCACCTGAAACAGGGCCATTTGGATTAAATTTAATTTACAGATTTGCCTTCCACAAGTTGAATTAAGAAATATTTCTCAAAGGGTTCAGCCTCTCCAGCTGCATAAGTACATTAGGGTAAAGGACACTGACTAAAAGTCCATTGGATAAAAAGGCAAACAGATTTACACCAAAAGCCTGACCAGTCCTTCTCTCTTCTTTCTATGCTCATTCTTTTAGCCCCAAAACCAAAATCCACCTATTTTTAAGACAGCCTCTGATGATGTGCTGCCTGTTGATAAATGACAAATTCAGAACAGAACAGTTCTCTGTCTTTCCATAGTTATTCTACAGCTATTGCCTAAACAGTCCTAGCAATAGAACCATTGAACTTAAGGAGTCTTTGATCTTAGCACAGCCTCCACAACAAAGAGCTGCCTGCATTATATTCTAGGTATGGTGATAAATGAGCTAGGTCCTAAGAGTAATTAAAGAAAGAGTAACTAAACAAAACCTAGAAATAAACACAGAGTTGTCACCACAAGATCAGTTTTAGTAATAATTTGATATGGAGGAGGTGCACCTCAAACACTCCACGCACCACATGATTTGACATAATTCCAAAGTACTGCCTCATTTTCCAGCATTACTTCCTTTCCTAACTCAAATTTGCAAGACTTTCAATTCAAAAGCAGATTTTAGGGCTCGTAGGAGACTCCAGTGGTGCTGCTTTCTTTGTCAGGAGAGGCAGATGTTTGCTTTTTGCTGAGACACGAGGTGTGAAGAGGAGCTATGGTGGAAAGGAAGGAAAGAAGTGGATCCCAAACTGCTCTGAGATAAACTCATTAATTGGAAATATTTTAAAGTCAAAAAGTAAATCAAAATAAAACCACACTGAGAAATTTACAGGGTTTTAAAGTTATGCTACTTTTATACTTAAGAAACTGTACTTACCAGTATTCAAATTAGCCACATTTTTCATTTTTGCACAGTATCTTCTGGTTTTTTAAGACTGTAAAATTCTTGATGGACCATCTGAACATTCTAAAATAAAAATATTGCCTCTAAAAGCTAAAGCATATTGTAGCAATATGTTTGTTGTTGTTGGGATTCTTGTATTTTGTTGCTGGTTTTGGTGGGGGGGGGTTGTTTGGGTTTTTTTTGTTTGGATTTTTTTGTGGTTTTGTGGGTTTTTTTGGTTTTTATATATTTTTAGTTTTAGTTTTAGTTATTGTTTTTGTTCTTTAACTGATTTTTTAAATCTTTAGACCAATATAAAACTATCTTAAAATACACTTCCAAAATGTCGCATTTTCTGTGCTTCAAATCCTTTGTGCACAAAAATTGCTGTAAAGATTTAGATGTGATGCAAAGAAATAACAACAGTGAAAACCAGGGAAAAACAGGAGAGTCCATTTTAGAATGGACTGCTGAATCCATTGGAGTGGAATAGTGAAAAGCAAGAAAATTTTTCACTCTCTAATGTTTTCAATCCTTGAAGTCAACAGATCATGAATGGCAAAAAAAGAAACAGCCACAGCAATTATTAGTTTATGCTTCCAAGCAAAGCCATGACAACTTAGATTTTTTGCTGAAGGAAAAATTTACTTACTTTTAATTTGTGCCCAAACAGCACAGGACTGTGTTCTTACCTAAAAAAGAAAACACAAAAAAATCACTGTTTCTCATGAGAAAAATGTATTGTTATTAACACCATCTGAAAGATCAGCCATCAAAAAAAATTACTATTTGGAATGGAATTTGTTATTCCCTTGGAATAACAATATAGCAGCCTCTATATTGTCTTAAGAGATTATAAATTATAAAAATAAGATTAGACATAGAACTTTGCTGAAAGGTTGGCTCTAGCTTTTAGCTCATTATTCTTTCTTTCTTTTTACAACCTTCCTCCCATGGAAGGCTTTTTGACATTGCTTTGATCAGGGTTCAGAATTTATGAAATGTGAAGATAAGGATAAATATACTGTGTTAACTCTCTCCCATGCAGAACATGTAGGTTAAAGTCAGGTATCTGACAGCATGTTTTACAAATACTAGATGCAGCATTTTCTTCAGTTATGATAACATGCTTGGTAATTTTTAATAGCTGTATAAAATACTTACAATGAAAGAAATATTTATCATGGGTCTGCTTTTGCAGATTTGTTAAGCAAGTTTGATTTTTTTACAGTAAGCTTTGGTCTCTGTAGAGCATTTTTCCCCAGCTCTTCATAGTCATAGATACACAAAAAGTTCTATTATAGGTTCTATTATCTATTGTGTAATTACTGTGAAGTGTATTTTTGTAGTGCTTCCTGCTAAATGACTTTCACAGACTTTCTCATAATGCATACACGATACATGCATTTTTCATATTGTAGCAAAGTGTGTGTTATGATGTTCTGAATAACTGTATGTTTGAGAAAGGCTACAGTTTGAAGCTTTTAGATTAAAGGATGAAGGCACATTTGTGTGAATAATCTCACTTCTGTGTGTCTGCATGCTGAATTGTCAAACATCAATGATTCTTAAACCCATTATTTATCAGGAGTTTTTCGGTTAATTAAAAACACAAAAGACTGACAAGAAAAATCTTCTTAGAAGTGGGAAGATAAAGGGATGGGTTTAGAAACCCAATCAAATGCCAGATTCTGGGGCAGAGGTGTGAGCACCATCATTTTGAAATAGTTGCCTTCATGACACACTCTAGTGTGCAGAAAATCAGACATCTCCTGCCTATCAGAGAAGTTACTGAGGTCTCATGAAGCTCAGCGAAATAAAAAATAAATAGAAAGTAAAAACCTCACAGCAGGCACCCTTTTCAGGACCTCCAAATCTGAACAATGGAAAGATGAACACAATAATATGTTAGGGATATTCAGTAATAACGTTAATAAAAATCAAAACCAAGCAATGATTTTCCAGCATGATAATACAAATTGTACCATTTTTAGTATGAAAGGAGACAGAAGGGACCCTTAAGGATGCCCAAATATGAAAGGGAATAATGAGAACATTAGTTAGAAGCCTATTACATCTATTTCTAATTTGTCTGTATTCAAATGGAAATGTGCTAAGAAGTAAAAGACACTTCAGAAATGCTGATTTCACAGGTATTAAGAATTGAGGGCCAAGCATTTTTTAAAAAAGAAGACTGAGCTCTTGAATCCAAATCAGTTACTTAAGTAATCACATTTTTAGAAATGTGACAAAACCCAACAAACTCAACAACCTGCAATTCATAATTCCGATTTTTTTCAGCTAATACCAGCAATTGCACAAAATAAAAGGGCATGACACCTGAAGATAAACCAACACTTTTGAACCAGCAGTCCAACTTCCATTTTGAAGAAGCACAGCTGCAAACCAAAGCAGTTTGGTATTTGCAACCCCAATAATGATTCACAACTGTTGCATATAACTCTGTGTATTTCATCAACCAACAAAAGCCATACAGGAAAGTGTACCTGAGGGAGATGATGCATTTTTAATGGTAGGAAGCAAGAGTGACCTCTACAAATAACTGTAATATTAATCCATCAAATCAGTGCCCTAGAAAGCACATCTGCAAATATCAGCAGTGAAAGATCAAGAAATAATCCATAAGAAATAATAATGTCAGTTAGAAGCAGCTTCACAAATGGCTGGTAAAGATGTATAAGAATCTACTTTGCTCTGTGCAGCAAAAACCTCCGCAAAATAAAAGAAGTTAAAATACTCCAGTATTAGAAAACACTGAGGGGTAAAGAGCTAGGGAAGCCAATGCATAAACCCCCAGGATAAATAAACTAAGCTCAAAGATATATTTAGTAGTTCTTGAGGAGGCCAAACTTTGACTGATTAACAGTCCTGCTCCACAGAGCACATTTTTCTATGAAATACAGTTCATTGTCCAAATTACAAGATATTTTGGATGTCAATGTTAATAACTTTACACTACTTATGAAATGAAATGCCTTCTACTATAATTTTCCTACCTTACCCCTCACACAATTAATTAAAAAAATTATGACAACAGACTTGTATCAGGATCCAAAACCACTTCATCTCTGCTATAAAAATTTCTTAGGCTATTGTTAAATAGTACTGCACAGATTAGTAGATACAAGAATCCTCTTATTAAATGCACTTGTTTTATTTCATTGACTTTGAACTGAGGCAGTTACAGGTAAAAGGTAAATCCTTTTCTCTAGAAATATATTTTGATAGCAATACACTACTAGGATAACAGCACTTTAGAATATGCATAAATGAGGATGTTACTCACTATTTCTTAACAGAAGCTGCTTTAACTTACTGAGATTTGGGTGTAGGCTTCCAAAATTGCAGAGAATTATTTTTAAGTGACTCACGGATCAGTTTTTGCATGCCTCCTTGCTTTGTGCTGTACACACAAAGTCCTAAAAACTCTATTTTGATGGCAAGGTAAGGTGCTGTTTAGGTGTTTCTTTCTTTATTAGAGGTTGCTTAGTTCAATTTTTGTATTTGACATTCAGGAATTGTATTGCACACAAGGAGTTATCCCTTTCCCATAAAAGAAAAACTTTCTACTGCTGAGACTTATATTATAAAAAAATTTAAAACTGTTGACTACTGAGACAGGTACAACTGGAAAACTAGATGATATGTGCATTTTAGAAACTTTTTGTTTCTAATTAAAAATGCGTATTTACTGTAAAAAGATAAAAACTAATGATAAAAATATACTTTTTTTTAAACAAGACTTCCTCAATGGAGCTGGAGCTTACATTCACTGTTCTTTGGAAGGTAACAACACATAACAAAATATATTTTTCCATGTAATTTGGAGAATTGGGACATTTTAATATAAAATATTTAATTAAAAATTAAAATGGGTGAATTCATCATTGCTAAGGAGTGATTTTAAAATTATCATACTAATCTCTTTTAGTAAATTCTGGAACAATACAGATATCTTCAATTACTGTGGGCAGGGATGGCCATTCATTATTTTCCATTGTTTGACTTCTGGCATTCAGAGTTGCTTCAACATTACAATGACCTAAGTACCATTAAGGAATTTTAAGAGATATTTAAAGAGCTTCAGATTTAATCTAATTCTGTCAACTAGGAAATCCTTGAAGTGTCATAAAAATTTAATACCCAGCTAACATTTTCATCTTTTTCCCCAGCAACATTTCATTCAAGAGGTGTAAAGAAGAGGTTTTAAAACATCCATTACCTTATTCCACTCACTTATTATTTTCAAAAAAACACAATACTCTTCTCCCAGCTTTAGAGGAGCATTATAAAACTTCCCATAATAATGTCTGTCTCCAAGAGCAATTGACATATTATCAGCAACATCCTTTGCCCGAAATTCAGCTGCCACATATCCTTTAGTGTCAGTGGTGTTACTAAAGAAAGATGTAGCAGCAAAGGAGTCACAAATAAAAGTGCTTTGCAAATCCAGAGGAAGCACAATCACTTGATAAAGACTAGAGTGAAACAAAAGAGAAAAGTAAATATTAGCCCTCATTTCAATGAAATAGGCATCAGATATTAATTAATCCATACTGTTTTTTCTCTATTTGTAGCCTCTTAACTGTTTTTTATTAACAATGTCCAATACAAACACTTCTTATACTAAAATATTTCTCTGTGTGTGTGTTCCATTTCAATTTTAACTAAATGCACTGCATGCACGGCTTAGAGCTGGGTCTTCTCATCACATTCATGTTATTGCTACATGCTTATTGATGTTGAGAAGAACATAAAACTGACATCAGACTATCTCCTCCTCCTCCTCACACTGAAGCTCACCTGTGAAATAATATACAATTTTCTCAAAAAATTACTTGTAAGTTCAAAGAAACAAGACCTCTTCTGTTGAAAGGAGGAGTGGACAGGTACCATTAAAAAAATTTCATCAAACCTGTTTTCATACCTCTCAAAACAAGGTTTAGTCTATTGTATTCAACTACAGGAAGACTATGGTTGTTACACCAGCCATCCCATGAGACCTTCCTAGCTTTCAAATATTTTCTGCTTCAGTGTAATATTGAGTAACCTTTCATTTCTGTCTCAGTAAGGGGTCAATCCTTTTACTCCAGAAATACATTTTGATAGTACTACACTACTATAAAAATAGTACTTCAGAATATGCAAAAATGAGGACATTATTCACTATTTCCTCTGGTTCTGGGGGGAAAAATGTACCATTTGCATGAGTTCATTGGAAAAGAAAAATCACATCAGTAGAGGTGTGTTTGTATCCATCAATAAAGATCTACTGTAACCTCACTGTAGATAAAGGGAAAAGAAAAACAAAATCAAACCACAAAGCCAGTGGTGAAAACTCACAATTATCCAAACTAGGATTTTGTTCCAGAAAACAGCAAAAAAGCCTGGGGCTAAATATTACTCTGCTAAGGGGAGAGAAACTGGGAGGTTCAGTTCAAGTCTTTTTCTCATTGCTAAAAAAATAATCTTGTCACCCAAAACAGTTCTAATCTGTATGTAACATGAATCTGCAGAATGCTTTTTGAAAGGGTGAACAGCACAAAGACAAACCTGATTGGTCCATTTTGATCTTCTGCTTTCCGGAGTCTGAGCAAAGGTGCAGAACCTTTTACTGCAACAAATTCTACTTCTGGGAAAGGGGGATCTGAAAAGTGAATAAACACCTGTGGTTCAGAAAGGTTTTAGAAATATTTCAGGCATCAGTTCCTATCAACCTTTCAGTTCTTTTTTCAACTGCTGGCTAGCTTTTCCGCCAAAACATCCTCAATTGAGACTTGAACCCCAAACAGCTAAAGCTTCCAGGCAACATAAAACACAGAGACAAGAAAAACACAGAGCTAATATGATCAAGGTGGTCTGGCAGCCCCTGTACTTCTGCTAGCTGGGAAAAAGAGAGATGCTCAAAAATGGTGGTTGACTCCAGAGAAATGAGCCTTTCTGACTACAGAAAAATGACGGCTTTGTTGGAGGAAGCAGTATTACTTACTAGACTAATTGAAATGGTCAGGGAGAAGAAAAATATCAAGCTGTGCACAGAGCCCATTGCAAGAAATACAATGGTATGAATAGAAGAGAATTTAGTAGTGCCAAAAGTACTTTCAAGAAAGCAACTTCCTTAGATACTGCTCGTAGTCAGGTAGCAATCTCCAGGCCCTTAAACTGGATTTCAACATGGATACAGAACCCTAATCTGTTTTAGTGGGAATTTGCATCAAGGGCAAGGCTGGAAAAATAGTTCTTCCTCTAATTCCAATGGTAATGATGACAGCTGCACACTGAAAAGGAAATTACCACTACCAGCCTGGAAGCAAAGCTGAAAATAGATTCAGCGTGTACAGCCAAGGGGGCAGAGTGTGAAGCATAGACATCATCTAGCCCAGAAGTCTAAAAGAACTTGCACAGGTCAATACAGGTATAGTTAGGCTTTTTGAACACCAGTGTATCAGGCTGCTGATATGATATCTGACTGAAGAGTAAAAAATGCAGTGCTTATGCACAGAACCAACGCTTCAGAGCTAGAAAGAATAATCAATATCATGAAGAGAAACAGAAGAAAATCAATGCAGATTTCCCAAACTTAAGTGACATCAGGCAGAATATTGCAAGATGCATGGATTTTCCAAAGATCTGGAATACAAATAGCTGCATGTATCTTTTGAAGTGTAGAAAATCATTAGTTTTGCAGGAGAAAATGAGGCTTGTTAGAAAAACTGTCAAGAGGGTAACTGCTAAAAAGGGAGCTAGAAAATCATGTTGAAAGCAGAAGTACTGGGGTGCAGGAAGGTTATTAGAGGTTAGTACTGCTAGCATTTTGGTAACAATCATGGTGCAAAATCCCAGTATGTACAGATTAATTTTGCTGCTCAATGTTAGAAACACAGAGATTTTACAAAAGGAGAATTGAACCACCCTAACAGCTGTTGTTGTTCAAAACTGGGGTTAAATTCACTAGTACAAAATAAAAGACAATACACCTGGGCTTCTAAGAAGAATTTATGCTAAATATTCTAATTGCCTTTGAGTAGTAGAAATGGCATATTAGTGTATCTCAGAATGAGTGCTAGGCCCCAAAATGACAACAAAAAGCAAAAATCCAGAAGGCTGCTATAAAAGGCATATGAATCAGGCTAACACTAGAATAGTAGCACCCAAAATACACAAGGCCCCTGTGTGATCATTTCATATGACCTCTGCTTTAAACACAGATGAAATTTATGAGGGGGTACAACTTTGGCACAGTGTGCCCAAAATAAAGCTAACAGGCCATACAAGCATCCCTATCAAGAAAAACCTCTACCCCTTGACAAAAATCATCCTCAGAAGAACCTCCTGAAAGCCTACCTACCCAAATAAATTGCTTTGGTAGTTCCCTTTAACAGGTTATCTTTAAAACCACGGTATGGGTGAACGACCAGAAAAGAAACCAGCTGTGAATGTTTAGGATTGAAATGAGAGTAAGATTTATACAATGGTCTACAGCTTCCTTGCCTGGGAAAGCAGAGGGGCATGCACTGATCTCTCCTCTCTGATGACCAATGACAGGACCTGAGGGAATGGTCTGGATTTGTGTCAGGGGAGGTTTAGTTTGGCTATCAGGAGAAGGTTTTTCACCCAGAGGGTGGTTGGGCACTGGAACAGGCTTCCCAGGGAAGTGGTCACAGGACCAGCCTGACAGAGCACAAGAAGGATTTGGACAATACTCTCAGAAGGCACAGGGTGTGACTCTTGGGGTATCCTGTGCAGGGCCAGGAGTTGGACTTTCACAATCCACATGGGTCTCTTCTCAGCATATTCTATAATTCTCTGAAAGCAATTGCTCTACAATGACTTGCTTCCCTCTAGTAGAGTCAGGGCAGAAAACCCTTTCTGAGAGTTTTCTGAGTTAATGAAATGTACTGCATGGCTTCCTGCTGGAACAGGAAACATTCTTTGCTCCTGTTTTCAATACATCTGCAGCCACAGATACTGTAAAAGGTACAGGCAGAATTTCTATCTGAACAAAATAAATTAACAACTAATATTTGACAGCCAATCTTTAGGCCCTCTGCACTTTGCAAACTTAAGGAAATATTAATTAAGAGACAAAAATTATCTCTTCATTTCAGTGGTTTCTTAGCACAGACACTATCAATAGGGAGAGTGACAGTAAAATATATCTCTCAGGGTGGTTTTATCTGGTATACTCCTTCTATCTTCCTTTCCTTTGACATTTAGTATCACCACAAGACATTATTATTAATTTTCCTAAAGAATTTTTCAATTTCCAAGAAAAACTTGGGAATTTCTTCTCTAATGCCAGCCAGAATGACCATTGCATGCACAAGAGGAAACCGATGTGGACTCAGATGACAAGAAGATGGATGATGACTAATTTCATAACAATTTATATTTTCTTTAATTTGACAGGAAAATACAAATAATGAAAATAAGTAGCCATCCAGAACTGACAGCCCTAGTAAGTAAGTAAAAGAGAGAAGAATCTGAAGAAACACATAGTGCTGTTAAAGGATGGAGTCTTTTGCTATGTTTAGTTTCTAGTAAAAAATACTAGTTATTAAAAACATCAAGCACGCAGAAGACAATCTACCTGTTTTAATAAAAAGAGTGAACTGTTTGTAGCAATGTGAAGGAGTAATAACACTAATAATAATATAATTGAAACGAGTAGTTTAATTTTTGCTTTGGTGATCAGAAAATAAACTCTGAAGAAGTTGTTCCATATGCAGTATTTGCCCACTCTGACTTTTTTAATAAAATAAGAACTTTGCCCAGAAATTAAACACCTAAAAATATAATTTAAAAGAAGTCTGCTGGGAGGTCAATATGATTACCAACCTAAAAATTCTCTTCTTAAAAACACTGACTTAACACCACAGAGAACAGCTGGAGGGAAAAGGGGAATACTACAGAGAAGAAAGGACTTGCACTAGGTGAAGAAAACAAGATCCTCCAGTCTGTTCAGGTCCTGTTACCACCTTGCCTTTCTTAAAGAATTAATTTTTTTAAGTCTTCACAAGCAGAACAGACTAGCCTATCTGTAGCAACACCAGGAAAACAGAGAAGGGCACAGTAAGAAATCAAAGTATATTCATAGATTTATGCATACATTGTCCCACTCTAAGCACTTCCTTGTCATATCAGTCTTATGGTTAGCAACACTTGAACATTTAATACAAAGACTAATTTTCTACAGTGAGAATCCATCTTCTGATTTTCTCTCTGAACCTGAAGGCAAGCCACAAGGAAGAAAGTACATGCCAGGAAGTGCTTCCTGCTGCAGCAACACTGAGAATCATCCCAGGCCTCAATGCTGGAGCCAAAGCCCGCTTGGTGTTACACTCTAAGGGCAATAACAAAGCTTTAAAAATAATAATGTAATTGAACAACAAAGTTCAAATTCACATGGCAATTCTTCACCAAACTTGACATTCAAAGAATCCAAATCAAAGACTCTTCTTAAGGCTGGGTTTTAAATAAAACAACCCGTTAGTGAAACAAGAACACTTGCATGAACTTAGTTCCCTGTACACAAGGGATTTCTTTCATCTGATGCCTATATAACTTTGATCTAAGTGACAAAGTGTTTCTATAGCTTGAGTTATAGGACATCAATATAACCTGATATATCTATATAACCTGATATCAGTGCAACTTGAATCATAACTTTATATAATAAGTAACCAGAATCATACCCTTTTATACCTATATGAACTGAATCATAACTTTTTATACCTATATAACCTGGTAAAAAATAACTTTCTGTACAATGTAAAGGCTAGTATATGTTTAACTAGCTGATTAATGCTGAATAGACAAAAAAGAAGAAAAATCACACCAGGTGGATAGCTTCAGAAAGAGATAAGTATAGTACTAATGAGAAATTGGCAAATGTAAAGCCACTTAGCCAGAAAACAAAGAATTTAGGCCAGCCAGGACCAGAAAGACCAAGGAACACCATAACCGTGCATGCTCCAAAGACAAAGCTGAAAAGTTCAGATGTGAGAAGACCTTGGAAGCCTTCATCAAAGACCCCTGATGACCCCCAAACTGGGGAGGCACAAGTGCAGTGCAGAGAGCTTTTTATAACCATGAGATCATACCATGTAAATTAGCTCTGGCATTTATGTGATGATGTTGCAGTGACATAGTGACACGAATCAATACTTACTGTATAAATATATACCACAGCACTTGACAAGGGTGGGTGAGCTAGGTGGAGTTCTGTTCTCACCACCAGCACTAAAATAAACAAATACCTACTCTACAGACACAGTTCTATGGGGTTTTATTTACAGCCTTTTTTGGGCATCACATGGTTATTTGAGGGCTTTATGTCCAAAAAGTTTTTGCTGAATTTTAAAACAAAGAAATAAAAAATACTGCTGTAAAAGTAAAACTAAAATAAGGTAGAGATATTAATAAAATAGAAAACATTGTTTACTGTTTTTATTACTGTTTGACGAGTAATTAACTTTACTGCACATATTTAAATCAAATTGTTCTAGTACAGAGTGAGAAGAGATTTTGCAATTAGAGAGGAACATGATGTAAAAAGAAGGAAGGAGGGAGAATAAATAAATCAAGACCACATCTACAGAAAAAATCATTTAGACCATCTTTAAAGACTGGTCATTTCTGGAAATCCCACTCATGTGATGCCCTTTGCTGACTGTGGCTTTGTTCCCGCTGTGTGGGGAATGTCACGCCACGCTGCTGCTGCTGAGGAAGGCGCGAGTGCAGCGAGCAGCGCGCAGCCGGAGCCGGGGCGCTGCCCGGCCAGCCCGGCCCTGCTGCAGCCGCTGGGCCTGAGCCCTGCTGCACAAAGCGGCCTTTCCTCCTCTCGGGGACAGCAGCGCCCAGGGCCAGCACACCCGCAAAGTTAAACGGTCCTGGGCAAGGAAAAGGGGGAAAGCGGGGAGACGCGCTCCAGGGGAACGTGGCTGGCACCTCTCATGCAGCAGCGACCTGCCACCTGCCCTCAGCCGCGAGCGAGAGCCCACGGCCCGACAACCGCAGGGAGCCCGCCGGGCCCCGTCGGGCGTCTCCTGTGTCGGGGCAGGGCCTGAAGGGCCCCGGTTCCAGCTGCAGAGCGCCCCTGGGCCAGGAACTCCACCTTTAAAAGTAAATTCAACCACATCTCGCTGCTTCTTGTATGGATCGTCTCTAGCGTGCGTTATGGTCGCCTCACTCTGCCGCCATGTGCGAGCCGGGCCGATCCCCATCTCCTGGCTCATCCCTGCCTGCACATTTCTATGGTTTGTCTCCTGCTGCAGTTGTTCCTGTGGCAATTTTGCCCTGTGATCTCTAGGAACAAACCGAGGTGTGTTGAGTGCTGACATCTGCTGTTCTGCAGACCCAGGGGCAGGTGTTCAGGGTCTGGCAGCAGAATGGGAGCTCAGTGCTGGTGGCTCAGGGTGTTTGGATTAGGGTCCTTCCACAATGACAGCCTCCTAGCCCTAGAGAAAGAGGTCTGGTCTGAAACAGCACTCACTGCTCTCACCCCAGCTCCTAAGCCGATGGCTGGACCTTGCCTGGGTAAGCAGAGGGGTGCAGCACTTTGCTGGACTCTCAGGGTAAGCACCCAGGCTTACAGCACCAGATACTTCCTATATCCCCTGCCTTTGCACAGCACTCTGCAGCTCTCCCTTCCTCCTGGACCTTGCCCGAGTGTCATGGTCCTGTGCACGACCTGGAACTGCTTTAATGGGATGTGTGGCACAGGAGACTGGCCACATATGCATATGTTCATATGCACCAAGATGAAAGCACCTCCCTGGCCATGGGAGAGGATGAAAATTTGGTCAGGGAAAACTCAGGAAGGTTTCTTTGGTGCTTTCAACTAGAAAGCCTGACAGAAGACACCATGTTTACTTTTCATTATTTGTCTTCTGTGAGCAACACACCCAAAGCAAACAGTATGGAAATCAGAGTTCTATTTCTCTTGCAAAGCATTGGCTGTAAAGCATAGACTGTGTCACTGATATTAATTGCTTTGTAAACAGAATAAGAGAAGTTATCTGAGAGAAATTATTATGTTCATGAGTTCACAGAGACTCATGAAAAACTCTTACTATGGAGGAGTTCATAAAAATTATAGTAAAGTGGTGTTCATATGAACTTAATTATCATGCATTTAAATAATCTCTGCACAAAAATACAAAGTGTATGCATATGTATGAAATTATTTATATGACTGGCAGCTAATTTCCCCCTACATTAAAAAAAAAAAGTAATCATGCTCATGTTTTCCTCACTTCTCTTCCCTCATTATATAAATCAGAAACTCCTTTCTTGGCAATTCCCATGCTCTGATGCTTCACACTTTACTGGATAGTTTCTCTGGAGGTACATGATGCTCTGGTCCTCTCAGAATAAGAGCTATGAGATCACCGCACCTCCAACAGTCTTTCACTTCCTCATTGGAAAGTAGATTTTGGGTTTTCCCTCCTTTTCCAGACCTTAAAGGACTCCCTTTATGAAAGAATGAGTATAAATGTTTTCCATCCTACATCAGATCAGAACAATAGTCTATCTTTTATATGCATGTGTACATTCAGAGGCAGATGAACAAATCAGACATCACAATCTGATCTGTAATGCTGTACATTTTCCACACACCAAGACAAAGGGCTCTACAAGTTTATACTAAATATATGATGGAATATATTCTCCTTATTCAAGTAACTTTCTAAACTTTCTGCTTGTGAGTCTACTTTCTCACTTGTGTTCATATGAAGACAGAGATGAGACACATGAGTATGTGGCTTGCAGACAAATCTTGGGCTAAACCAAAAAGAACAGCAGCTGAGAAATACAGGAAGTACTACAATTATCTGAGGTAGACAGACTCAAGGTCAAGCCTACTCAAACCCCCTGGAAAGTACATGTACAAATATGTAAGGAATTGCAGCATGTGTGAATAGTATGCCTTGAGCAAACTCAAAATACAGCTTGATTCTAAGCAGAATTATTTTAATAAGATAATTATAAGAATAATTTTAATAAGAATTATTTTAGAAGAAGGAAATGTAATCAGTTACTCAGGGACAAAAGTTCTATTTCTAGTGTCCAGAAACACTTTTGGTCTTACTATGTCTTAAGTCCTAGTGGTCTGCTCTAAAGCAAAAAACAGCTAACCAGACTCAGTAAACATATACGCATTCATGAACTCCCAAAACACCAGAGTTTTCATAAAGAAACTACCCAAAGCAAAGCTCAAAAACAGATTGAAATATCAATAGAATTCTAATGTGGCTGAACTGAAAAAATTACTCTTATTCAGACCATTAGCAATGAAAGTAAAATAGGCCTAGCTCCTTATTTATTATTTTGTTTTTCAAACACTTTAAAAATGGTTACAAAATGGTTCAATCATCTTCATTTCATATGTAAAAACAGGTAGTGAAATTAAGAACAATGCATCTCTTGAGCATGCTTTATTAAAGGATATTCCAAAAGGAAAATTAACAGAGCCATGTGTAAGTAGTATATTCACAAGTATGCCCACAAGACACTCCTTTCCTTCTCTGGAAAGGGACACGAGATTCCTTGCTTAAAAGACAATCTTGCTACCATCATTTTATAGCTACAATATAATCACTGCCTAATAATTTTTGATAATTGACTCAATTTCCTATTTCCAGTAGACAAGTGGTGAGAGCTTCTTTAAAATAATTTAAGACAACATAAAAGACTGTGCAAGATGCCTGTTACAATGGTCCGTGAAGCATTTGCTAGACTGCATTAACCATCAACAAGCTGACAGGCAAAACCAACTTTGTGCTCAGCACTGAACTAATTTTTTAGAGGATGCTACTTGACAGGGATAAAAACAGGCTTTTAGGTCCAAGTTCTTGGGTTTTTTTTTCTTTAGAAATAATACAGATATATCCTCATTCAGGATGAATATGGGCATAGATAAAGTTATTCAGGATATAAAGATAACTTTCATTACAGGCATTCACAAATCTTGTTTTTTTAAAAAAATACCCAAACTTATTGCTAGGATTTACATACTTATTGTGTTCTGCAACAGTCTAAAAATTTACACAATCAGTATCCTTGTCAGGAAATTAGGTCTGTAAGGCAATGATCATCCAATTGCCTGGGACATGTCTCTTCACACTATTCATAACTCCACAGTTAAGATTTTTCAAACTCAAAATATAGAAGGTTTGTAAAAGTCAAGGAGACACAACATCTGGATTTGCACCCAGCTGTGGCTACAAACCAAGTAATCATGTACCTCTTCAAGGATGGCATATGAAACCTCAAACAACCTATGAGAACATAATCGGTAAAACACTTTTGTAAAAAGTCTCAGTTTCCCTAGAGCTTCTGTGCTTAAGGCATATCTTGCATTTCTACAATACCATTTAGCTGGAAAAGCATCAGAACTAACAAAGCCACTTTTCAGAATTAATTTGGCAGATAAATTGAGATCATTCCATCCACCATGGAAAATGCATACATGATTACAAAATAACTGAACAAATTAAGATTAAAATAATAGTTAAAATAGTTTAAATAATAGTTTAAATTATAGTTTTTATATAAATTAGGCTGCTTGCATAGGTAATACAATTCCAAGACATAAGACACATAAGTCAAAACAGCACTGCCAGAAGAATTATTTCAGCTGGATCCTTTTCTTAGATGAGATAACAACACAACTAATCCTATTTAAATTTCATTATTTGGCACGTTTTTCCACAAGATAATTTTTGACTTTTTAATTTTCTGCAGTTTCTGGAAAAACTTAAAAAAATACATACTTTTATGTTTTTTCCGTAGAAGTCAGAAAATAAGAAATGTTTTCACACCAAGTTTTTGATAAAGACTCCTAATATGATAGAGCAACACCCATCTTTTATTGCCTATTGAGTAAGATAACTATCAGGTATAAATGGGTTTGTGTAGTAAAATCTCCTTTCAAAATGGAAATAATCAAACTTTTACACAAAGACCTTTCCTGGGGCTATGCATATGCATTTGTTAAGCACTAGCTCAGCAGAGAGAAAAATATGCCAGCTGCCAAGACACAAATACCATTTCACACAGCACCTGCTGCAAAGTGTTCTCTAGGGCTCTGCTGAGTAAGTGACCTGATGCAATCCTGCAGAATTCAGGAAATACCACATGACGACAGAGTAAAAAGCCTTTTCTTTTCTCTGAGTATGTATTCAAAAATTACCACTATCAACAAAATTCTGAGATATTTTACCAGCTTTTTAAACAAAGACACATGTACTCATGGGCACTACTTTTGAGTGACAATTAGGGAACTAGTGAAAAGGAATTACCAAATCATTACTGTAATTTCATTTAAAAAAAAAAGAAACAAATAGGTCCTTGTATATCTTAAACAGCAGCTTTAAGAAACAAGAGATGTTTTACCTTTCATGAAGCTTAAAACCATCAGGTTTACTATTGAAAATGCATCAAAACTATCAATTTCAAAATGCAAATCTCCACCTCTTCCTAAGCAGTCAGAAGAGAATTGATTCCATCTAGTGGCTGAACAGTTACAGACACTCAGAGAGCTTTCATGTTCCTTACCTATTATATATAATTTGTGTCCCTGACAGGAAGAGAGACACCATCATCAAACACTGCACTGCATTTCATCTAATACAGAGATTCTGACAGTACAGGGATGGTGAAAACTGTTCTAAACAAATCAAGACCCATAAGATGTTTCTCATCACAGCATTTTAGTGACATACATCTTGCTAAATTGGGAACCTGAGGCTCTTCCTTCAGAAGCTAATTTGCTCAAATGTCTTTTATGTTTTGTACTCTGCCAATTAGAGGCAAAAGTATCTGCATGAGGTACTTGCAGATTCCTGTACTCTAGTGTGGATTCTTGCAGACTTCAGTGGTATCTGTTTCTGTTGTCACAAATACCAACACAAAGTGCATCTGAGATATTAACTCCACTGCGGGGAGAAGTTTTTCTTAAAAAAAAGCCTTAGCCTCTGAAAGGATGAGGAATTTAACTCAGCTGTACTAGATACTAGTCTTGTGGCCAACCCACCAAACTATCTTTTCCCTGATGTCTCAAAATGACACATTAACATCTACACCTCAATTTTTCTCCCCCTTCTGGCTCTGAACTCTACAAAACTCATGAAAACAAACAATGGACAGTTTTAAGCATGGAAAGAATACTTTGGGAACCCACCATACAACACTGAGATCAACAATGCAGATTCACTCGAGTCTCTTACGCCCACTAGGTGCTTTTGTAATGATACAAAATAAATGGCAAGACCTACCTGTAATTTGTGTTGTCATAGAAACAAGCAGTGAAAAATTCAAAGCTACCATGGAAATATTAATAGAGTAATTGGTGCCTGGTTGCAAGTCTAAACAAACTTCAGGAACTTGCTTGTGTGTGGAAAGTTCGAAGGTCATTTCATGAAAGAAGTTCTTCTGATACCAGCGCTGGCCTTGCACATGAAACTGTAACCAAACAATCACAGCATGAAAATTGAAATGTTATAATACAATACATGCAATCAGCCATCTCATGCTCTTAATTAGAAGAAACAGCAGAAGAGAGCACTGTTTATGATGTGTCAAAACTGTAGGCATTGATAGTTACTCAAATTTTAATCCTTCCAAAAGTTGATTCGTCTTGATCAGATCTGATATTTTCCTGGTTCTTTCACTTCTCTTTTTTTATTAATTTCCCCAAGACCATATTTCCTGCTGACATAGAGGCTTCCACTAACGGCTCACTTTTATTGAAGTATGCCCTCCTGGTGAATTTAAAAAGTAAGCTCATGTGAGCACCTCTCCAGTAACACCCTGAGGATCAAGACAAAATCAAGTTATTTTGACCCATGTCAAAATGCCAGCTACATTCTGGGATCTGTCTACAGACACCTATATTTCCAGTGAAATTTAGGCTCATAGGTTCTTTTTTTTGTTTCAGTAGGATTTCCTGTTTTATTGTTGATGACTGAAATGATCATGAAGTCAATAACTTAAAGCCTCCCCTGATCAAATGATTTTTCTGAAATGAAAACAAAAATGCTTGCTGGATATGAATTGTGCATTAATTTTCCTTCAAATAGATCCTATGCCGTCAGATAATCTCTTACTGTCTCCTGGCACAGAGAAACTTGAGACAACAGCAGGTGGTCAGGAGTCCTGGCAGAAGTGGTTCATGTACAAATTCCCCATGTACTGGGATAGGGGAAGACTGAAGGCATACCGCAAGGCAAAGAGAACTGACTCAGTGGAACTGGAATAGAGTCGTGTGAGTTGTTTGCCTGAACATGGCAAAATTAAAAGTACAGATAAGGAGAGTAAATTAAGAGTTAAGTGTGGGAAAAATTATCAAGAAACAGGGGACTACAAGAGAGCATGGTGTTTCTTTGACTGCTATGCAAGATTATTCTTTGGGGTTTTACAAGACATTATTATGATAAGGAACACTGCAAGCAGTGAGTGTTTGAAAAATTAGGTTTTTGATTGATAAAAATTGCTCTCTAGATTCAAAATACAAATTGTCACTTACTGAGTATTTGTCTTCCACATCAGTTCCCCTGACATTTCTCCTCCATTTCAAGCAGGTATCATTAAAAATTAATACATTATTGAAAGCTTCCTTTACTGTAAAGACAATTAAAAAAGAGATCAACTTAGAAAACTCTACCTCCTTCAGCTTAATTGAATATGAGCAGCTGAGAAGAAAAATTTTTTTAAAGTTTTAAATTTCATTCTTTTCTGAGACAGAGGGGTTGGCTATAATTTCTTTTTGAATGAACAAACAGGATAAGTAAAGCATGATCTTTTTATACAGAAATCAGTTTTTGGGGAAACCCAAGCATGCTACTTAGGAAATCTAACACATTATTTACTTGTCCAGGCCTAGAAGGTTATAATGACAGAAAGATCAAGAGTTCAGGCCTCCTGATTTAAATAAAATTATCACAGAACAATTTGTCATAGTTGATGCCCTTTGGGAAAAAGCATGTGAGCAAAAGCATTTTTGTGGATTCCAAAAGCAATTATTTCTCAAGGTCTGTCTCACCAGAATTAGTATATCAGAAGACAAGCCTAAAGTCTCTATGACTAAAACACTACAGAAATCCACTGTTAGAACATGACTTCTGTACAGCTACTGATAACTGCCAGAGCCCTGTTAATCACTGCTAAACACAGGAGCATTGTCTGTAATGCTCATACCACTTCGATTAGCATCACACAGCCAAGCAACAGGGAACTCTACTACAGAGAGAGAATCATATTTCAAGGCAAAAAATAGAAACCAGTAGGCATTGTACCATGGACCAAAATTCTGTACCAATCTTGCCTCAGTCAGAAGGCAAGTCCTGAAAAAGCAAATTTGCAGAATCTTTCAGAAGGGCACTTTCTGGTCTCCTTGCTCATAGAGTCACTGGCCAAGTGAGCAGAAAGAAAAACATCTTGGAAAAAAGAGGATGTTGACAGTGGCTACATGCATGTAGCCAGCATAAAGAATTATGAAGTCTAGGAAACAGCTCCTTTTCCTGTCTCTTAGACTCAAATCAGTGAACTCTGCAGCACAGTAAGTTCTTTTATAAGCACATAGAATACAAAACACAACCTACCCTTTGTCTGAATTGCTACTGTAACTGAGACGGTGATGTTTGCAGAAGAAATGGTAGTTATATTCACTATGTAGTTACTTCCAGAGTCCAGATCTAAACACACCTTTGGATTATCTTCACTTGTACTGATGTTAAATATCACATCTTCTGAGAATATCTTCTCATCCAATCTTTGGCCCAGTATATGAAACTATTGAAACAAAGACAGTAATGCAATTTGTTGTGACTCTCCAAAATTCAGAATACTAGCTTACTTCGTCCTATTGGTTCTTAAAGGGAACACAGGATTACATCTGGTTTAGAGAATCAGTTCAAGGAAAATATATATTTTGACTAGCTATGGAATGTCTTAACAAACTAGATCTTTAGTTCTTCTGTCTGTTAAAATTATTAATATTATTTCATATATTTCTACAAGAGATAGAAGGAATCTATAATGGAATCTAATCCAATCTATTAGGAACCTAATCTACTGCGGACCCTACAAAGACCTCCAACTGAAATAGTAATGTGTATGCAAATATTGTTTCTTGTTTACAGCATACAGATAGAAAGTACATCTACTTGTTACTTTCTTTCCCTTTTGCTAGTTATTCCCCCGTGCCCCACAGAAGCAATAGTAAGACAAAACGCTAAAAAACAGTAGACAAGCTTGTCTAAGACTGTCCCAGCATAGTGAAAAAGAAATCTGTTGCTTGTATGACATGAAGGGACAGACAAAGTTCACCTTCTCTGGCTATTCTGAAGTGTCTTTCCGACGACAGAATTCAGGAAAAGCATGTGAAGAGAGCACATTATACCAGAGACCCACAGCTTGCCAGTTACCATTGGCTACATAAAAAATAGTTTCGACCTGTTAGGGAAACTGGGAAGCTGTGTTTTCCATCTCAGCAGTGCTCAATAAAAGTACACAAACTAAAAATACTTTGGTTATAACATAGGAGGAGAAAGATGGGTTGTTTTCAAAAATTATTACCTAACCTTGAAATGTTTTCCACATCAATGTACTTACCCTGGACACCCTAAATAATCCTTTTTATTTTTTTCCTTACTTATAGATACTAAAAAAAAGGGAAAAAACCAAAACCAAATAACACAAACACAAACAAAACCCCCTTTCTTGGGATGTTATTGTGAAATCATGGAAAGTCTTATCATGTTGTTTTGGCTTTCAATAACACTGACCAAATTTTTGTTTCTGGAAATTTATGCCTTAAGCTTTATTCTTATGCTCATGTAGATTTTAAAAAAGAAAAAAAAGTCCTTACAAAAGTTGTTTTCAATTTCCAAGAAAAATGGTTCTAAAATGTTCAGATATACATTAGTTGAAACTTTTGAGCAAGGCACAGTATTTTGATATACCTTGCATTTTTAAAACATGTTATATCCAGTATCTGCAAGTGAGACACAGTTCAGTTGAGATGCTTGTCAAAGACAGGGACAGAGCCCAAGTGCTGCACTGTTTTCTGTGGCAACGTGAGCTTGAGCTCTTCAACGGAACTTCATTAAAACATAAACTTATGCAGTAACCTCTTAAAGATTCAAACAGGCATTTAAGTGATTTACGGGAATGACACCCTCAACCCTGAGTTTTTTCACCTACCTTTAGGACAGGAATTTTCTTCTTTCTTAACACAGCTAGTGACCTCCAGGAGGTCCACTGGGAAGATTGAGACAAACTGCCTCACCAACAAAACCCACAACACAAATATCCAATGCTGAATCAGCAGATATAACCACAACAAAGTTACTCCCAATCTCAAATACTTCCATTATTACTTACTGTGTATGTTTCCTGCACTCCCATTCTTCCGCTTTTCCTTTGCCACCTCACACATGTTTCATTGAAAATGGATAAATTACTAAATAATTCCTCCTCTGTGACCAAAAGCATGAACACAGAAAGAAAATAATTACTTCTCATGCATAGCTTATATTTGGAGCAATTGCTTATTTCTTACTTTTTCTGTGGTTTGGTATTTTTTTTTGCTTTGTTTTTTTTGTCCAAACAGGAAAAAGCCAAAGAAGGTAAGCACATGTTAGGCAGAAAGCTTTCTCTTAACTGTGTTGGCTCCTAAACTTAAAATAACAGGCTAACTGAAGAAGCATGTCCTGAGCTAAAGCCTGTGAACTCTTTAAACATACAGCCAGCATTACATAAACTGACCCAAGGAACTTTTAAGAAAGCTTATGTGTTAGACTGGAACAGAATTTATTTGTAGCTAAATCAAAGTTTTGGTTCATTATTGACTCGAGTTGCTTTTTAAAAGGTCTTGGCATTTTTTTCTTGTTGTAGAATAAACAAAATTAAATTACACAGCAGAAAACTTTTCCAAACAAACACTAGATTAAAACAATGGAGCCCACAGAACCAAGCATGTAGGAAATACAGCTCTAGCTACCAGAGATACATCCCTCAACACACAGCTGTTAATTTGTACAGCAGGTTTTCTCAGAGACAAAGCACAGCTAGAAGGTCAGCTCATCCACACTTTTTCAGCAGGTCTCTCACTGCTGTCATTAGACACAGTGCAGTTGCTCTTACACTATGAGATAACGTTCTCACATAGCTAAGAGCTAAGCTCCTTCTGGTCACAACTCAGATCGACAGCGAGCATACCTACTCCTTTCCTTCACCAGCCTTCAAATTTTCATTCCTTTCTCCCACCACCATATTCTCTTGTTACATTCACTATGTGGCCAAGGTCATACAAACCCAACCTCATATAGAATCTAAGCCGAAAAACACTTACTAGCTGCTGAAAAATTTGAAAGGTATTTATAGAACAGCATTGGTAGATACTTCAGGGAATATTCACAAAATAGTTAGTGAATTGTTCTGACATTAAAGCAAGCACAGGTCAGGGCACTCTTCCCTTGCATATAAACTTCATTACCATCTCACAGGGCATGTGGATATCAAGCTGGCACTAAAATAAATCAGGATATTAAGAGTTTCTATCATTTCTAGCATTCCATACTTAGGCAGATATTTACAACTACAATGTAACAAATGTTAATGTATTTTGCAGCAGTTGGTTTTTTTTATTATTAGAACTGCCATAAAACTGTTTTCTAACATTATCTCCCTCTCCATATATTCAACAAATACATGCCTCATTCACTAGACCAGTTCATCTCCCAACTAATTTTAACTCCCCCATTCCACATTCATTGTATTTGGAAGTGCTGTTGAAAGCTTTCATGTTTCCAGGACAGAAGAAAGGGATTAATCTGTGTGTCCTCTAAAACAACTTTCTTATAAATAGCTGTGTGATTGACTATATTTAAGAGCTGCTTATTGCTATTGTTGTCTGTTTTGCAGTACTGCCCCAAACTCCGCAGTCTAAGCAGGCTGTTTTGGTACAGTCTGCTTCTGTACCAAAACAAAGCAAAAGATTATGTTCAGTTGTTGCATTCTTTAAACAAGACACAGTTTTTTTAAAAGAGTGGATAGCAAGAAGGACACGGAGACAGAGGGAAAATGTTTCCATATCCATGAGATCTGAATTAAAATGCATAACAAAGAGGCAGGAGGGAAGAAGAGAGGGAGGAGTAATCTACAAGACTTCTTGGCAAGAAAATCTGCAACTTGACTTATGAATGTATATAATACAGCTTTAAAAAAAGGAAAATAAAGCAGAAAACAACAAAAGGGATTGCACTGGATATTTAGGCAAGGAAAGAAATCTTTACAGTGACCTCCTTGGAAGAAGGCAGGACTAGTAGTGGGTTTTTGGGTTTTTTTTCTGTAAATACATCGACTTTTTTTGTTATACTTTCTGAACTTTGAGGACAACTCCACGGGGCAATGACCATAAATTCACAGAATAGCTAGCAGATCTTTTCTCGAAAGTTTCCACTTTAAATGGATGTGAATGAAAGAGCAGGAAAACCTCTGCAGAGCAATTACCACAAGAAAGTCTACAGCTTTCTGAGGAGACTGATTTTTCTCCTTTACTCTTATTGATCACACAATCTTTGTTTGGACAACCAAATATAAAGAAAGGGCCTGGTTTAACATTAATCCCAGCAGCATAAACAGAGTCTCCAATAAACAGCACAAAGATTTCTCTGAAAAAAACATTCTGCAACTAGAGGGAGACAGGTTTCTTGAAACATTCATTCTACTCTGAAATATAACAGTGGCAGTGACTTATAGAGATTGGGAACTCACTTTGTGAAACACACAGTAGCAGACAGTAGCATCCAGGTCTTAAATGTATCTGATTTTGATCAACAGCTTGTACTTAAACTCACAAATAAACTGGGAGAGCAAAGACCCTGCATTTGCCTGTATCTCAGCACTGTAAGTTTAAACTTATGATTAACCAAGGCAAGTGAAGTTCACTGCTACCCCACTGATCTTCAGGTTACCTTCACGACCTTTTCCCATCCCAAAAGAAAGTGTCCTAGAAACAACATGCAAATAAATACCTGGAGAACCAGAGGTGAAAGGTGAAAAGTCCTTCAGGAGTCAGAGAGAAAGGCAGATTTAGGAGAGGACAGAGAGATGCAAATAGCACCTGGCTGTTGGCAGCCAGGAAAGACAGGCGTTTACTAACACAACACAAATGGTAGAATGCAGAAAAAAGCAAAGTATTTCAACAGCACCAGTGAATGATGGAGAGGGAGAAATTACATCAAGAAATTCAAAGATACCAGCTTTTTTACCAGAAAGCAGACAGAATCAGCTCCACTCTGACATTTATCCTCAAGTAGCTAAAAGAGAATCCACACATGCAAGTTTATTTCCAGAGTTCTTGCTACCTATCCCCATGCATAGAAGCAATTTAGTGGAAAGAAAAAACCCAGGTATTAGATTTCTTTGTATATTTTTGCCTGTTCAATTCTGTATCAATATCTTTGCCCTGAACTCCTGAGGAGAAAGGAGTCTGTGCCCAAACAACCCCATAGCTCAATTCTGTAAGTGGTGAACAATGTTGCAAATGCCATCTGCTACTAACCAAACATATTTTTGCAATTAAATAAATTAAAATATCTCAAAGACAGGTGCCAAGAGAGTGGTGCCAGACTCTTTTCAGTGGTTCCCAGAGACAGAAAGATGAGCAATGTCCATAAACTAAAACACAAGAAGGTTCACCTGAACACAAGGGAAAACTTCTTTACACTGAGGGCGGCAGAGCACTGGAAGGGGCTGCTCAGGGAAGCATGAAGACATTCCAAACCCACTTGTTCCTGTGTCACCTGCTCAAGGCGACCCTGCCCTAGCAGGGAGATTGGACTGGATGATATCCAGAGGCCCTTCCAACAATAACGGTTCTGAGATTCTGGGAAACCAAGCACTTCTACTCCACAGGGAAAGAAGTTCTGTGAGGACCAGATGTGTAGGCTCACACGATGAGCACACTAGGCAACAGGTATTTTAATTGCTGGTCTGTTCTCAGCACTTCAATCACCTCATTTCATGTGGATAAATGAGAGGTTGGTAAAAATTCCAATCCAGCTTACTACTGCCTAACCTTACTGATGGCTTAATCCAATCAGCATCACAAATAAAATTAACTTTGTAATTAAAAAGTTAAATTAATTAAATGTAAAATTAATATTTTTTAGCATTTAAACTAGCTACTTAGAAAACTACTATTACACACACACACACACACACACACACACATATATTTACCATGTATCCAAACAGACAGTGCACCAAACAATGCAAATAATATGCATCCATAGCAATCACTTTTTAAGAAATGAAGAAATTAATTGTCAAAGAGAATTTCTTGCAGATGTTCTCTCTCTTAACTGCCTCATTTCTAATGGAATTTTTCAGGCAGGATAAAAGACAATTGGTTTTCCAATGCCTATCATGGATTAGTTTGGAATGGAACATACTTTCTTTCATCTTAATGGGTGTTGCTGTTACATGCCATTAAGAACATGTAAATGTCAAAGGCATTCCTGCACAAGCAGAAATTTTATTTAATTTTAAAGCAATTTGTTAACTCTAGTGAATATGAAAAATGTAGAAGTCAAGAAGACAGAATATTTGTAACAATTTCCTGTTGATTATTTTTTTTTAAAGAAGTCTAGACTAGTTAGGCAATTTTTGTAACTCTTCTTTGCCGCTCTATTTGACAATAACTGACTTTTCTGGCTCTCTGATCCAGCAGCTAGGGCTGGAATCTGGCAAAGCTCTTGCTGAAATCCATGGTAATCCTGTGAGTGCAGTCTGCAAGTTCGGGCCCTTCAAAACTACACAGCGCTCAAGACAACTCTTGGCACTTCAAAGACTGACAGACCTGACTAACTTAGTCACTTTACACAATGCTGGCTTCAAAATCAATTCACAAAAACAGTCATGTGAGTTTCCTGAATGAAATATGAATCATGACTTCTAACAACAGCAGTTCCATTTTCACTTGGACACTTTAACAGCTGAGAGAACTGCTTTTCTGCATACTCGTTTTACTTGGTATCACATGTTTTACATTCACCATAGATGCTCAAGAGGTCAAGTGAGGGAAGAGAGGCCTCATGCAGTAACTTTGTACAAAGTTAAGTGGCAACAGGCAATGACACATTTCTAGTCATTTTGAAAACCATGAAAATGTTTCAAAGCTAAATGAACACTATCTTCTGCAAAAGACATCACTGCTAGAGATAGAAAGTGATAGACTACTCCTTTTTAGGACACAGGAGAACATTAATGAGCACAACAGTAACAGTCCAAAACATCTGCTTGTTGTTGCTGTTAATAAAATGTCAGTACATCCTGTTTCCAAGCACACAGTATGACAACACCTTTATTACACATTTCCCTTGTCAGAACTCACTCTTTAATAAGAAAATAATTCTGAAATGAAATTCAGAAAACTAGATGTAGGCTGGAAAGGCAACCATGAACAAATTTTGCTTTGATCATTACAAGAAAACAAAAAACAAAACAAACAATGAGGGAGAGAGAGAGATAAAGAGCTTCAAATTAAATTGCCAGTATTTTCACTGGAGTGCATTTTACAGTATTAGAGTAACATGAAAATATTGTTAAATGCCTTCTGCCCCTCTGGTGACACTCCATGGGCTTCTGAAGCTGAAGGCAATGTGTGAGGCAACAAAACTCCAGTAGCATTAGTCAATTTCTGCTTGAGAAAAAAGCAAGACAGCTACAGAAGATCTGTGGCATCCAGTAGAAGTTGCTGTATTGTAAACACTCTCTTCTGTGACCTCTCCATCCAAAAGTACCACCACATTCCCTACATCATAAATCAGAAAGGAGTTTCTTGCCCTCATTCTTCGTCCGGCTCCTAACTTCAGAAGAGGAGTGACAAACTAATTAAATTGCAATTTAAATAGCAACTTTGTATGGTAATACTTACCTTGACACACGTATGTAATATTCTCCCATGACTGATCTATTGTGCATTCTGAAAAATTCCTGTCTCCATTGAAATAATAGCCTTCTTTGCAGTGGTAGTACACTCTGCTCCTCAGAGTGGTAGAGTTGTCCCAGGTCATTGTCGTGTGTGGAATCAGCAAAGGTTTGCCACAGTCTACTTCTAGAACAGAGAAAAGCAGGAAAACAAAACACTTAAATGAAAACAGGCAAGACATATTGAAGTCCTAAAGATGGAGGGATGAACTGTCCCAGCTTTGTTCTTTCCACTTCTTAGAGATTCCTAGAAGTCAGGGAGGTCATCAGACCCCAAAATTTTGTGGTTGGAGACCTTCTAGCAGGCTGAGATATTTATCCTACAAGATGACCCATAAAATAAAAGAAAGTGTCTTGATTAGAAATGGAGAGCAAGGATCTTTAAGCAAATTTTTGTGAACAAGTCTATCTTCCCACAACACACTCTTAACCTCCACAAGCTATTTATTCCCTTATTTTACCTACCATTTGTAACAGTAGATATTAAAAAGCACACTTGGTCCTAGGATTATCATGAAAGAACAGCATCAAGAAGGTTATGTTCCTTTGTCAGTGGATTTAATTCAAATTTTGAAAAGAGATGCTGCTATAGACAAGATGAATGAGCAATTCTGGGGGAAAATTTGATAGATTATGCAAACCACTTCACAGATAATTAGAAAGCTGGGATAATGAATTAATAATTTAATTCATTTGCTCAGGTTTTGGGGGCTGAATAATAGAACAGGGAAGAAAAATAATAAAAAGTGAAGATCAAATAGATGGAACAGTATTATTTAGGGTAAAATCTGCTTTTCAATTCACAATGAACGTTATGCCTCAATAAAAGATTCTACACCCCTTCAGTTATAAGAAGCAAATACTGCAAGAATTAAAATCTTACCCTCATTAAAGCTCATATGGAGCAAAAAAGTTCTTTTAAAACCTTTCAATAATTTTAAGTGATTCTGAAACTCTATTAAAACAAAAGGAAAGCAAAGAAGTAAAAACCAAAGCTTATAGAAACATGATCTGTACAACATTTAAAGGAACATTTAAACTTATGTATTTCAATGGATAATACATCCACCATCATGACTATCTTCCTTTTCATACACCAATGAGTATGAATCTATCTACTATAAATCATGAGAATAAGCCTTGGAATAACTAATGCTCATGGAAGCATGTGCTTAACTCATGGAAGGACAGTATGTGATGAGACAGAAAAATTCCTCCTGTTCCAGCTACCTGCCCACGGCCAATCTATAAGCAGACTGAAATGCAGAAGCACATTCTTGTGTAACATTGCAAACCTTCTCCCCAGACTCATGACACAGAATAAGAATATTAAAGGCCATTCTAAAAGTGGAGAGTGGTTATAACATACGCATGGAGCACTAAAAAATTACTACATTTGATTGCAATAAACTGAAAGCTTGATCCAGTATCAAGCTGAAAAGATATTGCTTAACCAACAAGTGGAAAAGTGAAGCTGTGAAAACTGACTAAAGAGTGTAATTATTCTAAGGTCTCCTAATGAAGAATATGAGCCCAGATTAAAAAAAAACAAACCTGAAGAGTTTTTTTTTAAATGTATCATTGTGTTCCATCTTATTGAGGAACTGTTTAGACTACATTCCTCCAAATCATGGCACTGTAAGAGGCCTGACTCATCTCAAAAGGCAACAGCATGTATGAGCAATCATAATTTGCAACTGGAAACTGTCCAAATACAGGAATTTTGAAGGTATGTTAATAACTAATAGCAGTTTGATTTCTGATAGTGGCTTCAACTGCCATCAGAAAAGTAGAGTGGATATTGAACTGGAAAAACATCAGCAATTTAGGCTGCATTTTCATCTCACGGTAATTCCATTGGGATTATGTTCTTGGAATGTTAACTTTCAACAATTTATTGCAACCTCATTAGCAACACAAAAAGAACCACCCTGTTAAACATATGGATTTTGTTTTGTGACCACTTTCTATGCCAGAAGACTGTGTAAACTGAATGTCCAAAGAGGATGACTGATATTTATTACAGTGACTTAAACAGTACCTATGCTAAACAAACCAGAAGGCAGGCTTCATTTACCTTTGCAGACCAAATCAGGGCCATCCCACTGTCCTCTGGCATTGCAGACTGCAGTGCCACTGCCACCTGCCATCAGGTACCCATGATCACAATCATAGGTGACTTCACTTCTGTATGTGGTCCCATTCACGGATGTTGGACATGCATTCGACACAAAAGGTGGAGCCCCACAGTCCACACCTGAGGATATGAAGCAGGAGGAAGACAGACCCGTTAGTCAACCAGCAGGAGCAATGACAGCTGTACTCACATAACTATTTCTCCATCTTTACCAGCCAACCCTTTTCTCCTGTAGTAGTGCAATATTTCCTCAGGTCCTCTGCAATATTCCCACTATGACTGACAGTGCTGTAGCTACTCCAAACTTCTGCTTCCAAATAAAAGGATGCTTTTCTGTCCTTCTCTCAGAATAGCATGCTAAATCTGTGACTCCCTCCTCAGTCTAGCTAATAGTATACAGAAAAATCCTGGTTTTCTTCTGAATCTTTAGACTCTCCTGCTTTTACAAACCTGATTACATTGGGTGAGGTGGTTCTTTACCATTCACAATGAGCAACACTCAAAGGAAGGCCAATGAGCAGAAACTGCCTTGAGAAAGCAAAACTTTTAAAAGTATACAAAAACTGTAAAAATGCAAAACCACAGAAAAGGTTACAACATACTATATAAAAGTTTCCTGTTAAGGCAAGAGTCTACATAATGCTTAAACAAAGAAGTCAAGTAGCACACACACACACACACACACAGAACTTGTTAAAGGTACATTTACTAGTTACAAAAAAAATCAGTCTTTGCTGGTTTTAGAAAGAGAAGTCCTAATTGAAAAGGGCTTGGAATATAAGGAGGAAATAAGTTTGAAATTTCAGACTTTTGGCTGTTTCTTGGTGTATCATCTATGTTATTTCAATTAACCATAAAAGAGATGCTGAGAAAGTCTGACCTGACCTACTGTTTGATTGTAGAAATTTAAAAAAATCACATGAAAAAGCAACTTCTGAAAAACGTTAACAAAAAAAAAAATATCAACAACTCGCAAGAATTACATTCCACAATCTTTCTCTAGGAACCTCTTAAGACTCTGGGCACTCCCTTCTTGTTTTCAAATTCATTGTCCTTTGTTTTTTGGGGGTGTGAAAGTGTTACTTGCATTTTTTTAAAATTGTTTTTTCTTTCTTATGAATTTCTAGTGATAGATAATATTTTGCTTTTCCCAGCCATACTGTTTTAGCACCCTTATTTTAATTCACTTCTCATAAATGTTACATTTCTATCCATTCTGGGAGAAAAAAAAAAAAAAAAAAAGAGACGGAGAAAGGGAAAGAATTGGAAACAAGGAGGACTGTTTCAGAGAAAGAATGAACTCTCCTCACTAAGTGACAATTTCCAGGATGACAATTCCCCCCTACACAATTGCTATCACAGTGTGTCTTCTGTTAGCTAGCACTTCAAGTATCATGTAACTACACAAAGCCTTTCTAACTACTCATGGGAACACAAAAAGAATCCTGCACCCATAAGTAGTAATATTGCCAGAGAATGGATGATTAGAACACCAAAGCAAGTACATGTTTTAAAGACAGTCATAGGAAACTTCACTCTTCAGAGATGTGGAAGTGTTTGCTCATGCACAAATGTTCTTAAAATTATGAAGACTACCCAGAGATGAGGAGTGCTATGATGCCCTCTTTTGCACCTACAGCAAACCTTCAGACAAAAGTTCACAAGGTGTCAGGAAAATTGATGCCTTCATAAGAGGTCAGTGACACCTTTCAACTCTGGGGCCTTTCCCATAAAATGCTAAAGAAATCTAGTTGTTTTCTAGGCCTCAGCTCACAGGCAGGAGGACACACTGCAGTGTCTGTAAAAATGCAGAGACTAGCATAAAAAATGTTACTACACTAAAGAAATAGGCAAACAATAACATTTCCTTTAATTTTCTTATTTTTCTGCAAATAACCAGATCTTGAAAAAACATTTCCTTCAGATTGTGGAAATAGTCTACTATCTTCACAAACACACTCCCCATGCATGAACCCCCTTAATGAAGAATTTAAGAAAGATGTAAGACTCTTTTCACCTTTACAGCTTAAAGAGGCAGGTTCCCAAGTTTCATTTGCAGTGCAGTACGAGAACTTTCCTTCATTGCTGTAAAACCCTTCTTGACACTCATAATGAACTGCACTTCCTGGTAGCAAGCTGTAGTTCCCCACAATGTAGCCATGCTTCATTTCAGGAGGGGAACCACATCCGATTTCTGCAAAGAGACTGGGTTGAAAGATCTCACAGTACATAAATCACAACATTGACTCTTTAAAATCAGCTAAACTAGATAGTCACATCCCAAAATACACCTGATCTGATGAGTCTAAGGGCTTACCAAAGAGGTAGAATAATAGATTTGAAGAATTGTCCTGGCCACAACTGGAGGAACACAGGAAAGCAGTTATTGAGCTACACTTTTACTAACATACAGCTGGAGCCATTCACAACACCAAAGATGAGACACTGCACTGTGATGGTGCTTTGCATGGGCCATCTCGTTACAGCCATGGCTGAATGATACTTCAACATCAACAGGAAAATTTCAGGCCCCAAAGCACAGCTTTATTCCCCTGTGCATGGGAAAAGTGAAGGACTCTGCAGCAGATAAATTGAAATGTTCTGCCCCTCAAATCCTTCATCTCATTGAAACAGCCTGCATACAAAAGCTCCACTCCTCAGCACATCTGCTTGGACAGGGCTCCCTTGTGCAACTCTGCAAGAAACACAATCGGTACAGACACTCTACTTCACCACAGAATATGGAGAGGCCAGTCAGTGAGATAAGAAGCAGAATTATCAGCAGTTCTGGCAAACCAAGCGGAGCACTCCAGTCAGAAAAAGTGAGCAATTACAGGCTGTGAGATGTGCTGAAGGTTCTGGCAATAATTCAGGAATAAAAGCTGAGTATAATCTAGGCAGCTCCTTCCACCTGGGATGCCTGTGTTCACTATATACTCAGATATCCACAGCTTACACTGCTAGCAGTTTGCATCTGTGAAAACTGACACTAAAGACACACTTTCAAATTGGAAACGTGATTCTGTTTTTTTTTTTGTTATGGCAACATAACCTGAATTGTTTATTTATGCAGGAGGCACAGTACGTAATAAATAGCTAAATTGTTATTTTATTATTCCTGTTCCCTAGGCTTTTTTCATTCATCCAACCTCTCTTATCAGCTATTCAGTCTCTCTTCTCTTCCCCTTTATGGGGTGTGATTACATAAACAACTGGATTACAACACATTTCCTTTCTACTCAGAAACTAACTACATTACTTTCATAACATCATCAAGCTTCTCTGACCCTGCACATCTAAAGCACTGCTGAGAACCTGTAGGAATATCTGGTGTTTACTCTGGGATCCTGACATCACTGGAACAAACTGAATACAAGAAGGGAAAAAAAAAACAACCTATGGCAAGCAAAGTCCAGAGAAAGGGTTTCTGCCTGGAGAAGCACAGGCCAGAACAGGCTCTACACTATGGTGCAACACGTGATTTTATCTGCTAGCAAAAGGAGCATCCAAAGACTCTCACCTTTGCATGAAACTATGTCTCCATCTTGACGAAAAGAACGTTCTCCAGTTTCTAATTTATAACCATCATTGCAGTAACACATATAGCTTCCTTCAGTATTCACACATCTTGCATTGTGACCACACAGCCCAGACTCCTCACATTCATCAATATCTAAAAATCCAGAAAAAAGTAAATGCACTTCATAATAGGGGGTTTTGTTTTAATTAATTAATAAAGGGCCCAAGCTTAACTCTTCCTTGAAGAGTTCTACACAGCTTCTCACAGCTCTTCTAGGAAAACAAAGGAGCTTATCTTTGTCTCATCTTCGAGTATCTGGAAAGAGGACTGTTGCAATTTTGTCACTAGCTATCTTTAGAATTACTGCGGGTTTACTTGACAAATAGTTTCCAATGTTATATGCTGTTCAAACAATTCCAGAAAAATCCTGTATCTGGACATCTCTTAGTTGGTTATAACAGTTCATCACTAACAAGAAGCTGGTTAATATTCTACACTAAACACAACAGTTTAGTGCAATGTGGGAAATTTTAAGTATCATCCTATTTCGTTAATCAAGCTGCTGCTGCTTCTTCTGAAAATACCATTGTTTGAATGAGATTGCAAAGTGATGATTTGTAACACAACAGAGTTCAAAATGGAACTATTTCATATCTGTTAGGAACTTGGATGTCAAACAAACACATTAACAACAGCAGTTCTCTGATACAGTGTCAGAAAATAAGTCCTACAGTGATAGGAAAGAAAAAAAAAAATTGTGCAGTTCTGGATTTGTCAAGCTCAGGATTCTTTGTGATATCCACCTGTACAGTTTGTGCCATCATTGGGAATAAATGTCTTGTTGTTGTTGGAGGCTCGGTATCCATCAAGGCAAACGCAGTAAAAACTTCCATGTGTATTATGGCACAGGGTATGATTTCCACAGATCTTGCTGGCTCCAATCTGGCATTCATCTTTATCTGTCAGTACATTCAAAAAACACCAGAGAGAAATTAAGAAAAATTGGGTGACTTCCCTTCCTCACTCATGCTCCAGTAACCAGACTTCTCCTTACTGATTTCCTTTATAAATTATTTGGGATGGAAACACTGCTAGTAAGCTGGAGAACAACAGAAACTTTTGTCCCTGGGTGAAAATGTGAATGCAGTTTTGTGACACAGCTTAAGTTATCTAAGAACTCTGAAACCAGAGGGTGCTACTCTATCCTTCCACTCTTCCTTATGGTGTACATTCCATACAGCACTTCATGGAACACCTGAGTGGGGGCAATCCCAATCCCCCTACAGTCTGGGTAGAGCATGGATCAGGAGCAGCCTTGCTGAGGACTGGGGGGTGCTGGTGGGTGAGAGGCTGGGCATGACCCAGCCAGGAGCACTCCCAGCCCAGAGAGCCAAACGTGCCCTGGGCTGCATCCAGAGCAGCGTGGGCAGCAGGGCAGGGAGGGGATTCTGCCCCTCTGCTCTGCTCTGGGAGAGCCCACCTGGAACCTGTATGCAGCTCTGAGGTGCCCATTGCCCAGCTGGGGCAAGTCCAATGGAGTCCATGAAGATACCCTTGGGCTGGAGCACCTCTTCCACAAGAAAAAGCTGAAGGGGTTGAGGGTTGCTCAGTCGAGAACAGAGAAGGTCTGAGGAGCCCTTATTACGGCCTTCCAGTACCTAAAGACTACTTTCAAGAAAGATGGGGAGGCACTTTGGACAACATCCTGTAGTTCTAGGACAAAGGAAAACTGCTTTAAATTGAAAGAGGATGGATTTAGATTTGGCACTATGAAGAAATCCATCATTGTAAGGGTAGTGAGGCACTGGAAAAGGTTGTCAGAGAAGTTGTGGATGCCCCAATGCTCCATCCCTGAAAGTGGTCAAGGCCAGCTTGAACAGAGCTCTGAGCAACTTGGGACTTGTGGAAGCTGTCCCTGGTCACAGCAAAGGGGTTGGAACTGTGTAATTTTTAACATCCCTTCCAACCTGAAGCATTCCATAGTTCTATGGCTTTCCTACAACGAGATACCTGAACTCTGTGCAGGATCCAGCAGCTTTCAGTGCTTTGTGAAAGAAGGGTAAGAGACAGGGAGAAGATCATCATTGGTGAAGGGCCACCCCCTTCAAGCACTGGTAAGCTATTACAGACACTAAGACACAGTGTTTGACATTTTCCTTTGATTCACATATTGATATGAGATAGTCTTACAAGGACATTATCAGCCTGGTATGTTGTTCATTAAAATGTTGCTAATGTTGCCATGAGTAAAATTAGTTACACTAAATTACAGTAACAAAATGCTAAACAGCACTTCTGAATATGTACAAGCCTTTTGGTGAGGAAAAACAATCCAAATATATTTCATGGGAGATTCTTCCAGGAAATGACAAAGTTTTTAGCACACTTTGAAGAATTCATTAAAATTACTTGAGAAGGAGCATTTTAGGAAGTTACAGAGTTTCTTTCCATTTTAGATGCAGGTAGCTTACCTTGACAATGGGTTCTTCCATTGCCTACAAATCCATAATTGCAGATACAAATACTTTTTCCTCCACTTTGCTGACATGTTGCATGAACGTGGCAAGTTGCACAGACATCGGGAATGGATCTGTTCACAATTACTTTAAGGACAAAAAGCCACAATTACCTTTCTTGAAATACCCAACAAGTGGCATGGTAGGATAACCAGCACAGAATTGAAAGTGAAGATAAAATTCAGATTAAAACACATAGAATAGACGACTACCTCCTCCCACCGCATTTTGGAACTTGGAGGAAAACCACAGCTATTGTATTAAAAGACTAAAGATTAAAAATAAACAGAGAGGATTAAACAAATAACTACACTGAACATTTTTGTCCATCCTTCTCTTCTCTGAGAAAAGAACAAAGAAAAGAGTTTTTCAGGTTTCAGAAAGAAGGTATATCGTAAGTAGCTCTATCCAACATTACTAATTTTTTCTCCATGTGCATTTGTTTATCTTTTGTCTTTATTTCTGTTTCCTCTGTTTTGTTGTGCTTTTTTCTATTATTTAGGCATAGACATTTGGGATAGTTAGCAATCTGTTTGTATCATGTGTCAATATGGTAAAAATGTTATTAATAAAAATGTTGCTAATGTTGCCAGGAGTAAAATTGCTCACACTAAAGTAATTTTATAAATTAATTTATATTAAAAGTGGTTGAGAAGTATACAACCTAATTTACTATAATTTGACATGGCTGTAAATATACATGAAATTAGAATAAATTTTTTTTCTTTGCATTCATACTTTCAGGGCATAATGTTCATTTTCCTCCATTTTTTAATTAGCTCTTTTTGTTATCACACATACCTTCACCTTCCAAATGACGAATGTCAGAAAGGATAGAGTTAATGTAGACAAAGCATTTGTATGCTGATGCCTTTTTACATTTAAAAATAATGAACTAATACTGCACAAGCTGATGTCTGATGTTGCTTGACATAGAAGTATGGAATTTTTTACTTTTCTAAGATAGCTGAAATTGATAAGAATACTAACATCACTGCATATTTAGCATCTCTGACAAATTTTGACTACTCTACAATGTCTAAATACATAACCAGAACTGGAAGGAGAAGGAAGATGAACACTAGTATTATTTTATGCATCAAATTTATCACTGTGATAAAGCTGCCTTTCCATGCAGGGGTTCAGGTTTTTATGGGTGTCTCAAGGCTGTGGGAAGCGTCATAGATTCCTATTCCTAATTATACATGCTTTTATATACTTGAGTATGTGCGTGTGTTTCTGATAAGAGCAGAAAAGAAAAACTGTCAGCATGCAATGGCAGCCTACGTAGGTCAGAAAATTAAATGTACAAACAGCCACAGAGAGAACTTTCTTGTGATACCTCAATCTTCTAATAAGACATGGGAGTATCCTCCCCAGATTGCTGGTTCAGGAGATACAAAAACGTGTTTCCACCCCCCTCCCCCCCGCCTCCCCTTACTACTGCAGCTGAAATTTTATTACTTTTTTGTCCTTCACAACACACAATTTATGATGCCAGCACTACAGTCCTCTCACTGCTTTGGTCCTACCCATGCGCTCTCTCAGGCTCCCGCTGTGGCAAGGCCCTCTCAGCCCGGCAGGACACGAGGTCGCTGCCACCACCGCGGTCAGCAGGTGTCGAGGAGACCGCCCAGACAGCGCACAGGACAGCACCCACCACGGCCACCTCCGCCACCAACGCCACGGGTACCATCACCACCACCAAGGGATGCTCCGCCACCATCAACCACCATGGGATATACTCGGGCATGCATACCAGCATGGGCTGCGCCCAAGGAATGCTCCGCCACCCCCACCAAGGACACCCATCAAGGCGGGCACCTGAGGTGGGGCAGGGCTGGCCCCGCTCCGGCTGACACTGTCCCCCCCGGCCGCACTCACCCCGCGCCGCGCCCCGCGGCAGCGCCGGCAGCAGCAGCGGCAGCAGCAGCAGCAGCGGCCCCGGGGCCCGGCCGCCCCCTGCGCTCATGTCCCCAACGCCGCCGCGCCCCTCGGAGCCTCCGCATCGCCCCTGGGGCGGACGGGGGACGGGAGCCGGGGGCAGGGCAGAGCCGGGGGCAGGGCCCGCGGCCCCGGGCGGAGGGCGGCTGCCGCTGCCTCCCGGCGGGCGGGACGCCCTTATCGGCGCCGCCGGGCCCTCGGCACCCCCGGGGCTTTCACCCTCAGCGAGGCCCCTTTCCTCCCCCGGCTCTGCCCGCAAAACCCTCTCTTTTTCTTCCCTTTTTCTCTTATTTTCCTTTTTTTTTTCTTTTTCTTCGCTTCCCTGGCACAACCCCTTTCCTTCCCCGGGACACCGCCTCTGCCCCGGCCAGGCAGGTGGCAAGGCTGATAAGGGCTGCTGCTGCCCATAGCCCGCCGGCGGGGGGAGAAACGGATGGTAGGATTATTTATGATTCCCGGGAAAGGCGGCCGGATAGACACACCTGTTTGTACGTGGGAGCTGTGCCGCCTCCCGCCAGCCGCCGGCGAACGGGACCGCGCCGCAGCGCCGGGCCGGGGGCGCTCGGTGGCCGCCAGGGGAGGCGCCGCAGCTGCCGCCCGGCACGGAGCCGGCGCATCAGTCCTACGAGGTGCGGAGCTGGTGCAGCCGTACATGGCCGGCCCTTACTGCTTGAAATAAAGTAAAACTTTCTCACAGCAGGCCTCAGACGCCGCTGACGTTAATCCCCGAACCTCGTGTTCAGGCAGGACCAGGAGTGCTGCCTGAAGAGTTTTCTACTGTAGAAAAGTAGTAATAACCCTAGCGCTCAGAGTCGTCATTCGTGTCCGTGAGCCTGCACTTTAGAAAGCTGCATAAACTTAATCTACAAATACAGTTGCCCAGTTACCACAACAGAGGAGTGCCAAGGTGAGGAATCGGGGAAGCTTAACACAAAAGTCGAATTTGGCGTATTTGATAACTCCAATGAGATTCCTGAAGTTTTGCTCATGTGCAATGGTGTCTTTTCATTAGTGCCTTGGAATGCTAATTCAGCCCAGTCCTCCATCACCACTGCATTTAAGTGACATAACCTGATCTTTTCCTGCTTCATTATAACAAACACCAAATTATCGCGGTCTGATTTCAAGGGACGCAAAACCCACCTTCATTGAATCATCAGCTTTATTGATTTATTTACGTAAGCTGCTCTCTTCCAGTTTTGGGGATTTTGGGTTTTGGTGGGCTTTGTTTGTTTGTGGGCTTTTGTTTGTTTTGGCATTTTGTTTGTTTGCTGTTTTGTGGTTTTTAAATTACTGTTCTGCCTACTTAAGCATGTATACACTTTAAATCAGCTTCTGCTATGCTTATACATCTTGACCAGATTTTTCAGCAGCAGCCCGTTACATACAAGTATCCTGCTTTTGGAAGAACACACTACAGATGTCATTACTGCATATTTCTCCCTTAAACTTACTGAAATTGGAAGCATGCATTCTCAGTGGTCATAAGTAGCTTATCATTATAGGGAATGGTTCAGAGAGCTATTGTTTGGCACAACATATTTAAATGGTTTGGAAATTACAATTTTCCACTTCCTTGGCAGCCCACTGGGTAGCAGACCTACTAATCACTGCAATTTCTACTATTCTTTTCATAAAAAGTAGTTGAAGCAACTTTTTATAATTTTAAACACCTCATGCAGCAATCAGGAAAATACTTTTGGCATAAAGCCTAGTGAAATGCATCATATTTATAAAGAGAACAAATTAAAAATTTTAATAGAAATATTCTTTAAAGAAAGTACCAAAGATGTGTATCAGCTGAAAAAAGTACAGTAGCTAGACTGGAACTGATCTCCTTGTTATGTCCCTGTCTATGGTGTCTCAAACACACAATTAATTGCTGTTTAAGATATACTTCAGAACCAAATAATTAAACTACATACAAAGGCTACTTTAAATTCAATGCATGGCAATAAGAAGTAAGTGTCAAAAGATGTTTAGAGGTCATTTGTTCTGTTTTCTGCTCTACAACAAGGTCAATAATATGGTTCCTGACTTGTCTAACTTGCTCTTTATGCTGACAGTGATGTAGAATTCACAGTGTTCTCAAACAATCTCTTCCATTACTTCAGGTTTGAATCCACTGGTGAGATTCATCACAGATCACTTCTGCCCTGAGGTCACCTGCCCAAACCCTAGTTAATTGGTACAAAAAGATAATTAAAGACTTGGGAGGGTAAGACTAGTGTCCCAACACGCTCATCCTTAACATCTTCAGCAAATCTTGCTTGTTTCATGTAAAATTTCTTTATTGAAAACACAGACTAATATCTACTTATATTTTCTGTTTTGGATAGGATCAAAATTTTAATATTTTCCTTGTCAAACTTAAAGAAAGCCTAGTTTTTAATTAGTGTTTTCTTCACCCCTAACGTTAAATTCGCCAGAAGATGTATGTACCAGTATTTGCTTCAATTGTTCTCTGTGAAAAGGGTTGTGATGGTCAAAGTAATTCAATTCATCCAGAGATGCCTGGAAGTTTGCTGTGCATTTTTAGCTTGCAAGTGTCTAAATGCAGACAGTTGAAAATCAGAAGGGCAAGCTGGATTAAACATCTCCTCAGCCATATGTATTTGTTCTGTCTCCTTTGCAGACAATGCATATCACCATGTTATCTAAATCTCTTTATTTTTTCTCCTAAGGATTTTTGGCATAGGCTACACTGCTTATTTTGACACATGAAGACAAAGTATTTTATATTAATAGCTCTTTCACCAAATACATTTTTAAAAACTCCACAGCAAACATCTTCAGCTAGAGTGAATAAACGTATTTCATCCTTGTTAACAGATCACTCAGCGATTCATGGTGCAGCTGCATTCTTGAACAGTTTTCTGTCAAGTGCTTCTTTCCAAATGGCAATAAAAAGAGTAACTACAGCTTGATGGAAGATTCCTTCTATCTGAATTCTGTCTCGCTTGCTTATTTACAATTAATCAAATTAATAACTAGTTTCTGGTTACTCAGCTCCCAGAATAACAAACACAAATTTTTGAAAATAACTCAAAATATTCAGAAATAACTGAAAAGATTGGCTGATCCTCTTCAGTTTTTATTGAAAATGCTTCAGTAAATACTGAGCAGAAGTAAAGAAGTATCTTGTTTGATTTTTTTTTTAAAGGAAATATTATCACTCAAGTTGTTTGAGGTATTTCTGTCTGTACTCTCAGGGTGCCTATGCCACTGTCTCAACTCCTAGCAGATGAAGTTCAAGATGAAAAGTAAATGAGATTTCTGAAAAAGCATTGGACACCTGAATTTGAACCTTAAATATTGAATGTTACAACTGAATGAACAATTTGCCTAGAGGATACGTCTTGGACGTGACATATGTCAGAGCATGCCCTGTACATCTCATAACAAGGGCACAGTTGGTGATAAAGCCTGCTGACAGTTACTGCTAATCAGCAAAGCAGCTCTCCAGAGCAAAACTCTGCTATCTGTGGGTTTTAGCATAGGAGACCAAACTAGGCTTTGCCACAAACCCACTGGGAGCTTTGATAAGATAACCCCTCTCTCCCTCTCTTCACTTCTCCCTCCCACTTGGATGTGTAACTGGGATGGTATTCCTACATAAGTGTGTATGGTGCAACATAACCTCTGGTAGAAGCTTTCATGCCACAGCACCCTGCCCCCGTTTTTAGAAGTTTTTAAGCCACAAGCACTTAGTGTATATTGCTTTATGGGGCCATGTCCTGGTGTTGTCAGATCTTGGAATATCATCCAAGAATACTGCTGATAGCCATTGTTTCTGATTGTTTCATGCTGTGTCATTATTTTGAGGGTTTTGCTGACTGAAGACCATAGTTGGGAGGAAAGAGGCAGAGAGGCACAAAGGACAAGTTCAGAAAGGAACAGTAACAGCACTTCCTTCATACATTTAAAAAATAATAATAAATAAAAAGTAATGTTGTGATTTTTCCAGCTCCAAGTAGATGAACAGACATCTTTTTCTTTCAGATCCTAAAATATCTGCTAAAATCTGCCAATAAAACTTGGCAAAAAGATTCATGCTTTCTTCTCTACCAGGCTCCCCAAGCTCACCCACAGAGGTGTTGGCCTTTCTATTGAAGCTGCATAGAACTTAATAACAGCTTGTCAATAAGGCAAAAATTAATTACAATATCTTTGATAGGTACAGGAAAAAACCCAAATCCCACTGACTACACAATTATCCTTGTATTTTTCTTCTCTCAATATCAGCTTTGCTGTATTTATGGGCAAGATGAGTCTTAAAGTGAGTCTAGAAACATTAGATGGAAAATACAGCAACTCTCAAATTATATTATCTATGAAAATAAATGCCGTATTTGTGTCGTGTGAGTTCCTGGCCATCCTGCCTGAACATGTTCCTGTGAACCTGCTTTAGCAGGGAAGTTGAACCAGATGATCTCCAAAGGTCCCTCCAATCCCAACCATTCTGTGGTTCTGTGACCAGAAAAAATAAACCAAACCACTCTGAAGCTGCTCAGGCAGTTGGGGATTCTTTTGCCATGGTTTCCTTCTCCATGGACCAATTGTATTTTGTCACCAGGCAATCTCAGATTTGCATCAACACTGTGTAGTGGGAAAGAAAAGGGAAACTAGTAACCAAACATTTCATAGTAAATACCTCAGTCTTACTCTCTGAGTTGTTATGTAAGCAATTAAACTTTTACATGCTGTTCATCAAGTTCAAAGTAGCTGTTTTTATCTCAATTAGAAAGTACCTTAAAATACTGTATATTTACACCCTGGGAATACAAAGCTAGCAGAATGAGTTGGATTTTAGATTCATAAAATTAGGCATTCATTTGCATAAAAAAAGGAGAATGCTTTTGTTTTATTACAAAACCAGCACAAGCCCTGTTCTTTGATCTTGGAATATTAAACTAGGTGTTTAAACTCTGTTATTTCTACATTTACTGGCAATCAGAGGAGAAATACACCCTGGGTGAGGGCATTTCTGTGTTGTCATAAATTGTAATAAAAACTTAAGATTAGCATTTCTGTGGCCACTTAATCTTTTTATTTTCTTTTTCATTCAAATTCCAAAGCTGAAAGCCCTATTCATCTTCAAATAATACTTGCAAGAAATCAAGTTTGTCTTACAATCACAGAACCACAGAATGAGAAAGATTAGAAGGGAGCACTGGAGGTAGCCCAGGCCAACCTCCCTGCTCATGCAGGGTTATCTGAGAGCACATAGCACAGGATTCCATCCAGATGGTTCTTCAATATCTCAATTGAGGGAAACTCCATGAACTCTCTGGGCAACCTATTCCAGTGCACTGTGACTCACACTGTAAAGAAATTTTTCCTTATATTCAGGTGGAACTTCTGTATATCAATTTCTGCCTTTTGTTCTATTCCTTGGCATCACTGAGCAGAACCTTGCTCCATCCTCTCAACATCCTCCCTTCAGGTACTCATGGGCAGTGATGGAGTCCCCCCTCAGTTGTCGCTTCTCAAGGCTGAAGATGCCCAACTCTCTCAGCCCTTCCTTGTCAGAGAAATGCTGCAGTCCTTTAATCATATTTGTCACCCTCCACTGGACCCACTCCAGGAGCTCCATGTCTCTCTCGTACTGAGGAGCCCAGAGCCGGACACAGCATTCCAGGTGAGGCCTCTCCAGGGCTGAGCAGAGGGGCAGGGTCACCTCTCTGGACTTGCAGGCACTGCTCTTCATGATGCAGCCCGGGATACCACAGACCTGCTCAGCCATAAGGGCACCACTGGCTCATGACTTTCCATATAGCAGAAAAACTTGACATCCAAATAATGTAAGCCTGTGAGAACTAAATAATGACTGACCATTTGGGCCTGCACAAGGCTGAGAATTTTTTTCTTGCTATGTGCTACATGAATCCACTAATTACAATTACAGATTTTTTATTGTATACCTGTTTGATGCACAACCAGATGTACACCAGAGGGTGTTTTAAACTTTGGCTGAAGGTACAGCCCCATCATTTGGAGAGTAAGAAGTTATGTGTATGTCAGTTTACAGTGTGGTTGTTTAGACTGGATCCCAGTCTTTGAAAGGGACAGAATCAAGACTAGTCAGCAGGATTCCCAAAGTTACATTCAGCATGTTAATCAAGACCAGTGTTTTTAGGCTTGATCGGCAAAGTTATCAGCAATTTTCCTGTTAGATTTCATGAGACAGTAAGTGGCCAAGATATCCCAGGCAAGACAGGATGCTGCTGCTAACATCTTATGGTCAGGCCCTTCAAAAGTAACCTCTTCCTTATCTATTTTTCTGTTGATGAGTGGCAACAATGACCTAAATATTTTTGAAGGGCCTTGATTAAAATCAGGTGCATTAAAATAAAACTAAATGGAAAATGCAATCCTCCCATAATATAAAATTGGGAGAATCTAAGTCCTGCAGAATAAGCAGTTTGTGTAAAAGCTAGAGGTATACAGTGATTGAACAACTTAAAGAAAAACTGTTCACACAAGTAGCATAGTTCTGCACTGACTGGTGAGTAAAGAGCTCCACAAAGTGTTCCAATAAGTTCTTTGAGAATCTAACAAGCACATATAGCATGCCTTGAAGGAGAAATTAACTCAGGCCATCTTGTGATAGGCAAGCTGTAACCAGCAGTGCCAAACCAGAGCAGAAAAAGAGAAAAAGACATTTCTAACATAACAAGTCTTAGCATCAAGAAGTGTGGTGTTCATTAACCTTCATATCTCTGTGGCTGAATCAACATTGAAAGATCTAATGCTCAAAGAGCAGTTATTTATTGTTGAAACAAACACACTCAATAATGATGGAGTTGACTGGGAGAGGTCCGCTATCAAAAATCTTTACCCAGTTCAGTATCTGATAGACCACTGAAGGCTCTGAGAAAGAAGATAAACTTGTTGAAACACAAAGAGCAACAGTATAAACTCTGTATGCTTTTGAAAAGATAATTATAGCCTCAGCAAGATAGAGTTTTAAGCTGTTGAGTCATAATGAGAACATATACACAAAAAGGAAAAGAGCATGTCACCAAATCAAACATCACATATGAAGAAAAGTATAGAAACCATTTTCAGTTAATAGATGTGATAGAAGAGATTACTTGGGTAGCTAACTGTTTTTAGAAATTTATTGTGACCTTAAATAGAAAATCTACTTTCAAAGCTTTTCACAATGGGGAACCTTAGTTACACAACTCACAAAATACTTCAAATCTGATGACCAGATGACTTTGAATTCTGCATATACAGATATGACATTTTGCTGAAGATACTGTATTGCTGCTATTAAATCTCACACTGCTTTTGGATAATTTGGCCATAGGAGAGAATTTGAAGAGGGAAGAAAAGGAAAGAAAGAGAGATAGAAGAAAGTCTATAATGCTGAAAAGTCAACCCATAACAGTGGTTTCTTGGTAAGAACTATACCTGACAACTTCAGGTTTTTGTTGGAAGTTTTTAATTAGAAAAGAACCCACAATCCTTCTTTCCAGCACCCACCCACATTGCACTGACTAAAATAGACCATGGAACTACAGACAGTTCTTCCTAGATCATCAACAGAATTCATAGTACTGAATAGCAGAGTTATCTTAATTTCTTTAGCTTTTGTAATTTTTTTTTTGTGTTGAGATCATATTTGTTTTAAAAGGAGCTTCAATTTTATTTTTATAGGCAGTGATACTTACTGAATATATTCTCTAGGTATGCGCTAGGCAGCACCATGGCAGTGTTGAAATTGAACCAGTATCCAACCACAGACCTGCAAGCCTGCAGCATTATGCAATATCCTTCAGTCCACTCTCCTTTAAAAAAAGTTTCCAAGCATTGAGCAATGTGGCTTTGCAGACCAAGATGGGCTCTGGAGGAAAAAAAGAAACAGAGAAGACCTTCAATAAAAATCCTTACAGACCCCGCATTGTACAATGTGCATGCACAAGAGAAACATAAACTGTATAATCATACAGTCTCACTTGGAAGCACCCTTAAAGATCATATAGTTTGACCTGCCTGCCATGGGCAATAACACCTTCTACCAGACCAGGTTGTTCAAAGTCCCATCCAACCTGGCCTTGAACACTTCTAAGGATGGGAAGTCCACAACTTTTCTAAGTCAGCCTGTTCCTCTGTCTCACCATCCCCATAGTAAAGAAATTCTTCCTAGTACCTAATCCAAACCTACTCTCGTTAATCTTGAGGCCATTTGCTCATGTTTTACTGCTCCTTTGAAAAATCCCTCTCCAGCCTTCTTGTATCTCCCTAAGCTGCACAGCTAGAAAAACACTTATATAGTAGATTTAATGGAGGAATTACAGACAGTATACTTTGCTTCCACTAAAAGCTCTGATTCTCACAAAAGGACAGAGTAGTTGTACTTGAAACAGACTGGAAATGAAACACAAGACCTAAAAGTGTTACCCTGATGAACTGTCTTAGATTAAGCAGCAAATATTATGGAATAAGAATGATCACTAACTTGAGATTAAAGTATTACTCTCATTGTAAGAGCTTTTTTGGAGCCAAACAACTCATACTTCTACCTTAGCACTACCTTAAAGACATTTGTTCTCATTGTCACCGGACTGCTTCTCTTCTGGTATTTTTGCAGCATCTGAGATGAGTTGATATTCAGCAGCAAGGGCATCAGTCTGGAAATGGTCTCTGGGATGGCTCACATTTCTGAGGTCTCTTCTTCCCTCTGCCTCTATGCCCCACACCTTCTCTCACCTAGATATTCTACCACAACTTCTGCTTTCATTATATTTTGTTTAGACATACTTGTACTCACCCGCTACATGCCAAAGAACTCAAGTACAACTATCTCAGCACAGTTAAAACGCAAGTGGGAATTTTTATTGTATTTTCAAAGCACACTTCTTTCCACCTCTGTAAATGGGTGAGCCCTGGGGCTATAAAGAAATCTTTTGGGTCTGATTCAATCAAATCATGAGAAAGTAGATGCTGGCAAATTTGCCAGTTACTGCCCTTTCTCTTTCAGCTTGCAAGTAATAGAAGTTCTGGTATCAAAATATTTATATCTGTGTTATTTAAAAGTTGTATTTCATTTTTCATTTTCCAAGATGGACACTTATATAAACTAATTACGGAAAAAATTACTGTGATTGTATTGCAGGGTTAACAACAGGAGACAAGAATTCAAGATAGGATTTACTTTTTGGTTAAGGAGTAATGGGAGAAGACAACAGTCGGGAATTCTAATTCCTCATACATTCTCAGGCAGACTTGGTCAAAAAATAAGAAGCCAAATTATGGCCACTAAAAGCTAGCATTTTCCCCAGAATGCTTATCAAATATTTAAGTATCAAGGACAAAATCAAGAGTTACACATGGGGACTTCACATCTAGCCTTTGAAGAATAATTTGCTGAAACCTGCAATTCAGTCTAAACTGAGTCAGATTTTTCTCCCCACAAAAGCATCTACACTCAGAGACTGACAATTGCATAATCTATGGGGACAGACAATTAAATCTTTGCCAGGCTGGCTGAAAATTTTAGTTCAGAAAGAGGTGTTGCACTCCCCTCGTATTTGTATCTATGGCCTTAGACTACTATCTGTTTACTATCAATCCTGAATTTTGCATGCAAGAACAAGAGGGTCTAAATTAGTGTTGTGCAACATGGAGAAGAGTAACCAAAAGAGTATGAAAGAAAAGCAATCAACAAGACAGTTGAGAAACAGGAAGCTGAAAGCAGACCATCTTTTTAAGCTGCTATTTACATTTTTTAAATCTTTGTGCAAAGGATATGAACTTCAATCCTAGGACTAGAAAAGAGTACAGCATGGTAAAAGATAAAGGAGTTCTCAACGATAAGGCTCCAAGTCTCTCATCACTGAAGCCTCTCATTCCTGCCTCAAATAACATAATAGTCATCAACTACTGCATTGGTTTAGAGTTGTAGAATAAATTTCCATCCTACTGAAAATAAACATTTCTGCACTGCTCAGGAAAAACTTTAGATGCTGCTGACCTTCACTTCTTGCTGAAGATGTGCACTAATCTTGTTAAAATACTTTTGATATGAAAAGCTTTTGTTTAGATGCCCATGTATGCTAAAGGAAAAAAACCCAGAAAATTAGATGTTATTAGCTGCACAATTTTAAGACCAAAAAAACCCCCAAAGTAATAGTCAAGAATACAGGAAAATTTAAGTCATAATTACATTTATTAAAAGACATGCTACAACAACTAGAGTTAAGAAATTAGTTAAGCATAGATATAATGTAATCAGAAACCACACTAACCTAAAAAACCAGAATATATTACAGCACAAACAAAATCATATTCACCATGCACTACACAGTCACAAAATAGGTTTCTTTAATACATCTTATATCTCTTCAGTTTTAAGTCATCTCCACAGATATAAAATACTTTTCATGCAATGCCACAAGATGCTTTACAAATGAAAGCTTTTGCTTATTAAAATATACAGACAATATTTTTATATAAAAACATTTTTCATTTCCATTTGTTTCCCCAAACACTCTTTTTCCAGATTAAAAAAAAAAAAAACAAAAAAACAAAACATGATGTTACAAATATTTACAGTATTTTCTTGTGTTAGATGAACATATTTAAAAACTGAAATGGAATTTTTATGAACAGATCATGTGAAATGAGGAAATTACAGCAATTGTTAGAGATGTTTACTGTGTCTTGAGTACAGTACTAAAAGCAATATATTAACTTTTTGCATTGTCTCACACCATTTGGTTCACATTACTATTTTCATTTTCCACTGTTTCTATCACCAGTAACAGTCTCAAATAGAGGCCACTTTGCATTGGGTCTTCCCATCATTAAGGAATGTGAGAGAAAACAGGTTTTCATATCTCAGTAAAACCAGAACACTCTTTGGTCAGAGAATGAAGTGACATTCTGATGCAATAATCTGCTTGGTTAGCAACTTTCGTCTTGTGCTACTGCAGTTCTATGGTGAACTTCTGCAGAAAGTGGGTAACACATTCAAAAAGAATTGGAAAGTGCTTGAAATCAAGTTTATGTGTGGTACCTTCCCACTCATAAACAAAGCACAGTTTCCAAGAACAGAAAAACTGCTTACAATGATGACATTAACTGCTAAAGTAAAAGCTTTCTTCATTTATCAAGGACCTTCAATTATGTAAGCATTTAATTTCTTTGGGACTGCTCCAAGCACAACATGTCATTATTATCTGAAGGAGGAAATAATGTGAGTTATGCTTGGATTCCTACATATTGCAGTTAAAAAAAAAAAAAACACAACCAAAAAAACCACCCTGTAATGGGAAAGACAGTAGAATAATTAAATATGTATTGAAACAGCTGCAGTACACTTCTTGTATAGTCAGTAGACAATATTAATTTTTCACAATATAAATATATATTTTCCAGAGGGGAAAAATGTATTTATTATACTTAAGACACCTACATATATGAAAAGCCCTACATATAAAACTACTGAAGGCATAAAAACTTTGGTCCAATTTTGTTCCTATATCACATCCCCCATCAATAAAACCCTGAAGTTAAATACTTCAGAAATTTTATATTCTAACTGTTAGGATTTGCTTTGAAAAGAGCAGGCAAAGAGTCTTGTACATAGCAAACCAAACTTCAGAAAGAAGATAAAGTTAATGTAAAGAAAAAATTCTGTGCAATCTGACTAGTACAGTTTCAGCATAACAGTAACAAGACTAAGTCTAGTAGTTGTGCTCTGGCTAACAAAATGTCAGGGCCAAAGGTTAAGGCAAACAATGCTTTTTGTAGGCAGCTGTCCTCTCATTTGAAAAACAGAAATATAAGCTAACATGAAATGGCAAGTAGTAGGTCTACATCTCTTATAAAAAACCCCAACTTACCACTTTCCTACTACATGAATCAGAGAAGGCCAAGATAATTGATCAGACAGACCTCACTGGCACTACTGTCCACAAGGACTAATAGATTTTTTGGCACACAAACACAGGTTTGCTGCCTATAATCAGAAAAATGTCAAAAATAAGCAAGTTTCCACAGGTATGTGGAATATCTTCTGAATAAAAAGGACCTCAATTTATCAGCACACAAATCCAGTGCAACTTACAGGACCAGCAGGCAAGGCAACTGAGTCAAATTATAAGTCAAAGTTTCAAAAGTTGATTCTGATGTTTTAGGAGTTCTGCAGAAATTAAAAGAAATGAAAGTTTTACCATTATATAACAATAAAAATAAAAATCAAGGATCATTTGAAAAGGCACTTAGCTGCTCCTGGGTTGTTAAAAAGTCCTTATTACACTTTGAACCAAGCATGCACCCATCAGAAAAAATGGACTAGGAGGTAACTCAGAGTTGATTCCAGGACAAGACATATACAGAGGCTTAACCATACAGTCACAGAATCATAGAATATGCAGAAGTGGAAGGGACCCACAAAGATCATCGAGTTTGACTCCTGGCCCTGCATAAGACAGCCCCAAATAATCCCACCACGTGCCCAAATTCCAACTTAAACTGTGCACATTACCAGATATTTCACAAACAGAAAGTAATAACATATGTTAAAGAAATTATAAACATATCTTTAACAGCTTAAGGCCACAGTATAGAGAAGATGAAGCCAGAATCCTCTTCAGAGTTACACAGGTAACAGGGAAAAAGGCAAAAGACATAGAATGTAGTATGTTTAAAGCCTTACATATTAAGGAAGCAAATTCACATTGAGGACCACCAAACAGAACTGTGAAGAACAGAGAATTTGTTCCATTTGATTATTTTTTTTTAAATTAACATGGACAGTTCTTTGAGTAACTGCTTGAAGTTATCTATAATCTGACTGAAAGGTAGGATTAAGGCCTTTGGAGGCCCCATTCCATCCACATCACCATGAGACTCTGTAGAATATCATTCTTTCCTGAATCTTACTCTTTTCACAGATATCAAGGGCTTTAGAGAATCAAGAACTGAGATGCAACTGTGCTTCTGCACCAGGCATTAATGAGTCAAGCACAAAGTATAAAAAGTATTCCTTCTGCTATGCTTCTTCACTAACAATACATTGTAATAACTAAAGTGTTGTGTTTATGCTTTCAATTTTCCCAGGTGGAACACTAAAAGGGAAAAAGTAGCCTTAACTAGTGCCTTCATGCTGCTAAGCAAATGTTAAGGTGTACTGTCAAGTTCCAGAGCTTATCTGCGTATCTTGTAAAAGCAGATCTCCCTAAGAGGAAGCACCTTTCAGATACACACAAATCTAAAAGTATGTTGGTAAGAATAATTTGGTTGCAAAAACAGAACAGTAACAGTGAATCAAGATACACAATACTTGCATCACAAAACCAGAAAGCAAACATAATAAATACCAACATTCAAATTTTTTCTAAGTTAAAATATTTAAGATTCCACAGGCAGTCTTTTATCAATGCTCACAGTCAAAGGAAAAGTGTTTGAAAGGGCCAGTCAAATCCGGTGAACCAACAAATGCCTCTGGGGCTGTATCCCAGCCAGGGGTTTGCCTGCATTCATCATGGGACTTGCTTTCAGAAACTGGGTCTACTGAGAGCTGACGGGGTCCATCATGTTAGAAGAGGGAAAGAGCATCTTCTGCCACAGGCTTGCCAAGCTAGTGAGAAGGCCTTTAAATGAAAGATGCCAGGGGAAGGAAACTTCAGTGCATCCCTGTGGGAGGATGGATTGTAGGAGAATGGATATAGTGCTGAAGGCAATCTCGCACCTGAGGAGCTGAAGCTGCACCAATTACCAAAGAGTAGGAACAGCCCTGCCCTTAACAGGCACAGCTATGTCCAGTAAGGATAGGATGGGTGTCATAAAAGAACGGGTTAGCTGGCTGAGAGGAGAGCTGGAGTTGGTTGGCTGTGCTGTGAGGAGTGGGAAGGGTCAGGCAATTGTGCAAGGGACAGGGAGGAGTCAGCCAGCCATGCAGAAGGAAAAGGAGTCAGTGTTGTGAGAAGCTGCCTGTGGGAACTCACAGAGAAGGCATGAAAGCTTTACAGTAATGATAAACTGATGGTGACAGTCAGTTTCCATCAACTGGTGCCAAGGACTGACACCAACACTTGGTGGCCCATATGGGGATGGGTCCAAACACATCCCACTCCTATTAATTTGGTGTCAATGCCCAGAGCCTTAAGAGGGATCACAGGTCAGCAGAAAAACACCAGAAGAACAACACAAAGGAATTCCAGCTACTCCAGCCAGTAAGTCAGCTTCATTAGGGTCTCAACTCCAAGAGTTAGACATGTGGGCATGCCTATGACCTCATTGGTATGTCATGGACACACAGTGGGATGGCTCCAAAGAGTAGACTGCTGGAATGCAAGGATATAGACTCTTCAGGAAAGACTGGAAGGGTAGGCAAGGAGTTAATGTTGCCCTCTATGTCAATGACCAGCTGGAGATCACCGAGCCTCACCTGGGGATGGATGAGGAGCTGACTTGAGAGTTAATGGGTCAGGATTAAAGGCAGGAAAGGGAAGGTGGGTGTCTGCTACAGATTGTCTGACCAGGGACACAGAGAACATGAGGCCCCTTTCAGAGAAGAGTAGCCTTACACACACAAACCTTGTTCCTTATGGAGAACTTCAACCACTCTAATACCTGTCAACACAGCAGCACGATCCAGAAGCTTCCTAGAATGCATTGATGATACCTTCCTTCTTCAATTGATGGAGGAGCCAAGGAGAGGATCCTGGACATTTTTTCCCCCAACAAGAAGGGGCTGGTGGAAAATGTGAAGCTCGAAGGCAGCCTTGAATGCAAAGACCACAAAATGGAGTTTGAGATCCTTAGGAAAGCAAGGCAGGTGCACATAAAGCTCACTACCCTGGCCTTCAGGAGAGCAGCCTTTGCTCTTCTCAGGGATCTGCCTCATACAGTATCATGGGATAAAGCCCTGGAGGGAAGAGGGACCCACAAAAGCTGATTGGTATTAAAGTGTCACCCTTAAATAAAGGATCATCTTCTCCAAGCTCAGGAGTGATTATCCCAACAAAGAGGAAGTTGGGCAAAAATATCAGAATGGTGTTAAGATGGACAAGGAGCTACTGGATGAACTCAAAATATTAAACGAAAGGGTACAGAAGGTGGAAGTAACATGTAGCCTGGGAGGAAAAGAGGTTTTCTGAGCAGCCTAAGTCTATGAAACTGTGAAAGCTAATGCTTTTCTGGGAAAGGGGAAATATAGCCTACATTTGTAAAAAGGGAAATAAGAAAGACCCAGGGAACTATAAGGCTGGAAGTCCCACCTTGGTTCCCAGTAAGATTATGAAGTAGATGGTTTCACTAAAGCCAAATCATGCCTGACAGATTTAAGGACCTTCTACAACAGAGTTACAGCAATGGTGGTTAAGAAAAGAGCAACTGATGTTAACTCCCAGGACTTGTGCAAAGCATGACACTGTCTCACAAAACTTCCTTGTTTCTAAACTGGAGACATGGATTTGATGAGTGGAGCTCTAGCGGGAAAAGGAAATGGCTAGATGGCCACCTTCAAAGAGTTGTCCAAGCTCCAGCTTGATGTCCAAGTGGAGACCAATAATGAGCAGTGTTCTGTAAAGATAATCAGGTACCAGAGCTGTTAAATAGCCTTGTTGGTGACATGGACAGTGGAATCAACTGCACTCTCTGCAAGTTTGCTGACAGCATCAAGCTATGTGGTGCAGTCAGCATCCCTGGAAAGAAAGGATAGCATCCAGAAGGATCTGGACAGACTGAGCAGTGAGACTGTGAGAACCTCATGGAGATCAACTCACACCATTCTGTGATTCTGTGAAATCCCAAAGATAACGTCCCTTAGGGGAATATTTTTTCTAAGCCAGTTGAACTTTCCAGTACATAGTACATTCTGCATATTTATATAGTTGTGTTGTACAGCACTTCATATAGCTACATCCATGCAGTCAGATTGGCTGCTGCTGTTGAGGAACATGTTCCCTGAGGCAGCTCGGGGTGCAGCTGCAGTGGGAGCTGCAGGCTGAGCTCAGGCTGGGCCAGCCCAGGCACAGAGGCCCTGAAGAGCCCATCCTGGGCACACAAGGGCCTGTGGCCCAGCCGGGGCACCGGACACTGGGACACGGCAGGAGCCGACGGTCCCACACCTTCCCATGCTTGGTGAGGGGATAAGAGCCCAGGGGTTCCTTTGTTCTGGGTCCCTCCCCAGAGACACCAGCCCGAGCTGTTTGTTTATTATTGTGCTGTGATGAAATGATTTTAATGGCTGGGATGCCTGAGAGTGCTGCAGGAAACCTGGGGTCAGCCCAGTAAGGAAACCTGTTCTGACTGTGGGAATGTGGGAGCTGTAACTGGGAAGAGCCCCAGGTCCAGCTCAGGTGGTGCAAGAATGACTGCCAGAGTGGCTCCCAGATGGTCAGGCAGGCAAGTTTCCTTAATACTACACCTGAAATAAATTTACATAGATCAAGGTAGTATCTGGCAAGCTACTATAAGGCTGATTTTGCAAAAATAATTCAGAGAGAAAATTTGAGAAAGCTCACTACAGAGCACTCAGATCATGATAGAAACATACTTTTCTTCTAGAAAGATAAAGTCTTACAATTCAGATGAACAAAAACAATTATGAGTGGCAAAACATTACAGCAGAAACAAATTCTGCAATAGTTAGAAGTAAATAAATGCCATGTTTGAAAGAAATAGGTCTTTAAAATGTGGTAAGTAAAATTAAATTAATTTTCAATTAATTTATGTGAAAGAAAATACTAGGGGGAAAAAGCTCTTAAAATTAAATTTAGCTTTTTAAAATATGATCAGTCATTAGTATTCATCTGTACACTCATGGCCAAAACCTAACTGCATCTCAGCTCATTCCCCAAAGAGGAATCAAGATTCAGTATCAAACATTTTTTCATACTTAGAAAGGAAAGAATGATAGTATTCTATTACTTTAAGTTTAATAAAGTATTAAGTTTAAGTAAAGTATTAAAAATAAAAGAAATACAGAAACCTGAAAGAATATCCTGATACAGCCAGTGTCTCTCAAAAAGTCAGATGAAGTCCAGAAAACTAACTGGATTTGCTGTTTGGCCCTCCTATATAGGTTTATTTCATTTTTTAGTATATTTTTTCTGGATGTGATTTTTTTATCAGTGAAGAACTACCATCAGAGAAGTGCAACTAGGTAAATTTAAAGAATCCCTAAGTGATTTCACAACAAATGAAACCTCAGTCTCATCTACGTCCAATCTCCATTACAAAGCACAACTGCAATTCACAATATTAATTATTGAAAAAATAAATTTTGAATTATCATGGAAAATATTTACAAAAAGACCAGAGGAGAATTTTCACAAGCCCACAATATTTTTGCAAGACACTTCAGGTAACATTCTAATCTATTCATACACATATAGTAAGGCACAAAATAAGAAATTAGGTAAATACACAGTAATTTTAGTATTAGACTGTAGAGTGGTAAAAAACCTCGAGGTTCAATTTTTCTGCCCTGAAAGATGACCTTAGCAAAAATAACTTCGTAAAAACTTGAGAAACCATCACAGACCTGAATATTTTCCACAAGATTGCAAACATTTAATTATTTAGAGAAATGTAAAAAAAATTATTTTAAATCAAGACCATTTTCTTGTTTTATTTTCTCCAAGGTACTGTTACACATCCCTTCATAGTAGAAATAGGACATCAAACTTCCAACCCAGAGTCAAGTCAAACTAATTTTCCAATACTACACCTTGAAGAAACTTGTCAAATACTTTTATTCCACAGAGAGAAGGCACTGCCTTTTCTCTAATAATTTAATCTATAAGAACAGCACAGACTTTTTATTTTTATAAACAAGTTATTTGTAAAGATTCACCAAAGTATGAACACACACCTTGGTAACATAAATACTATTTAGAGGATACTCACAGTTACTGTTTGCTTTTCTTCAAGAAACCCAAGCACTATTTCACATTCAAATTAATCTGCACAGAGTAGGTTTACTTTTTCATTAAACATACTCATTTGGTACATTGTTGTCTGATTTTCGGCTGTTTGGATGGCCTGGAAAGGCCCAGGGTGGTTTTGGGGCAGCTTGCGTTTCAAAAGATGAGAAGTGGCTTCAGTTCTTTTCTCGTTCTCGGTGTTTATTAATTGTTTATCTAAAAGATTTTCTCTCGGCCCGACAGAGGTCTGCTCAGCAGCCAGCCATGAGCACACTCCTTGCCCTCCGGGGCGGTCACCTATCTTTATACCCAAAGTTACGTATACAATATTTATCATTTTTCTCCAATACTTTTCACCCTTATTGACCAGTGCACTTTTAGTAATAACCAATCTCAAAGTGCTACTATCACTACAGAAGATGGAGGAGAAGAAGAAGAAGGATAGGACACGCCCCAATTCTTCCATCTTACTTCTCTAAACTCCCCTGTACAGAAATCTTAAACTTTGTGTTTCACTCTCTAATTAACTTATCCCTTCACCATTCACCCCGGTGAACCCCTCCTATCCTCATACAAGTGTCATCTCCTGTGTAGGATCAAAGTCCAGCCACCAGACACTTCTGGCAACATTTCAGGACTCCCGAGCCCCCCAAGGGTGGTCTCGGTGACTCGGCACCTCAGTCCTGAGGTGCTGAGATCCCACACATTGTAAAAGCACTCAAAATTGTTTTGTAAGGCTGATTTCAAATTAAAGCTGAAAGGATGGTCTCAAAACATAATTTTAAGTAGGAAATTTGATGATAAATATTGTTGCTAAAATGATTTCACAGAAGATCTTTCTATGGATGACATAATTGCAGCTAGAATCAGAAAAAATAATCACTTAATTCTTTGTGTATGAATGAGGTTTTTCTTTTAAGGGACAGAGTTGGTCAGAGCTGTCTCTGTTTGAAGATTTTACTAAAACCATTATGCAGCTTTAAAGGGAAAATTCACAGATAATTCAGATTGAAGATTTTGAGAACGAAACTCTGAGATGTTGGTTTTCTCCAAAGTCATGATTGTGAAGCTCAATGAGAGCGTGAACTGCTTCTTCCACAGAGCCCAGCTGGATAAGAGCCATTTTGCAATCTTTCCTGAAGAACAATAAGAACTATTATTAATCCTAACCAAATTTTCACTAGCCAACCCAGAAAAGTGGCATAAGTGGGGTTTTTTTCTCAGCTATATTACACACAGTTGTACAGCAAAAGAATCAGAGCTATTTATGCATCTGCCAAAATGAAAAGAGAAAAAAAAAATACATAAATTCTGTGAATCTATGGCTTAAAGTCATGTCATTCTTTCATTACACCAGACTTCAAAAAGCTAGGTCAAAATAAGGCTTGAAGACCCCTAAGAAATACTTGCATTGTCTATGTATATGGGATTATTCGAGCAAGCATGATTGTGCTAAAATAATGCTGCCAACTAACCTTAATTAATGTAGATACATTGTCATCACCGTCATTTTTATATGGCATTTTACACAAAGCTTGTGTTTTTTCAAGAAGTGAGCATTTACTTTCCTTGAACTTGTTTTACTTTGAACATACATGGAGTTTGTCAAAAGGCTGCATATTTTCAGTTTAGTTATGCCAACCCAGTATTCCATTTAAAATTTTAAGACAAAGTATCATAAAAATCGTGATAGATCTACCACTTTTGACTATACCTATACGTACACAGAATTTTGCCTGTAGTTGTATACACATATAAAGTCACAAAAAAGCAATTAGCTATTTTCTAGGATGAAAGCTTGCTTAGCAATTTTGCAAGAGAACTTACTGGAAAAATTTGAAGCCTTTCACAGTAGATCCTTTACTTGTAAAAAGGTTCTTCAAATCATCAACAGTAACAGAGGGCCTAATTGAAAACAACAAAAAACAAACAAAACAAAAACAAACTCCCCTCAACTTGTAGAAGAGTACAGAGTTCTGAAATAACATCAAGATCTCAATTTTGGCTTCTAAACTAGTTTTTGCTGTTTAAATGTACCTCCATCAATTTAACACTTCAGCTCAAAACACTTGCATTTACTCTATAGTTTAGTATCACATCGTGCTACAAAAATATTTTAGACACTCTATTGTCTTTCATCCAATCCTGTTTCTTTGTCAGTAAAATTCAGATTGCATAAAAATCTCCTAAAAATCTTAAGGAACACATTTCATCTTGCAATTTGTGCAAGTGCACGTCACATATGTTCAATTTTGAAATATTTTCATTTTACTCAAAAAGCTGTTTTCAAAGTGTCTTATAATTTATTTTCGTACTGTGGCAAAACTCCATAGTTTCCTTTTTTCTTCCCTGCACAGCTGCCAAACAAGAGAAGCCTGTAAAACCTATGTTTGTCTGTTAGTCCACACACTACTCATAATATTCTAGACAAAAAAAGACTATTTCAGTCTTAAAGAGCACACTAAATTCTTTCTCACTTTTTACTTTCTCACATGCCCTCTATGTAAGAGATCTGAATTCTGTAGAAACTGTTCTTTAAAAAGTGTTAGAATTATTGTCCTAGGTTGACTATATGATGCTTTCATCCCCAATTGTCTTGTTCTCTTTAAGCTGAATAATAAGTTTTGCACCTTTAAGACTTGTTCCAGAGAGTGAAGGGGGGAGAGAAGAAGCAGCAGTTTGTTTTCAGACACTGCACTCACTCCTCCACATTCCTGCTCCTGGACTGTGTTGTCTGCGGATGGACAGACAGCAGGACAGAGCTCTGTTTTGCCTTTAGTGAGTTTGGCTAGCTGAGGCAAAGAAGTTCCCTGGCCTGTGTTTTTTCCCTTTTCTCTGGAGCTGTTTAAACCTGCTCTGGACTGAACACCCAGCAGAGCACCCGCAGCTCACACCTGGGGCCCACCGGGCCGGGCCTGGGCCGCAGCACTTCCAGCGCCCGAGGGCCTGACCACAGACTGAGCGAGCTGAGCTGCAACCCGGGGAGGGACTTTCTCAGTTTGTCATCTCTTTGGACCAGCAAGGGGTCTTACTGATTAATACTGTTTAGGTTTTATTGTTTAATAAACAGGTTTTTTCCACTTTTCTCCAAGGAGGTATTTTCTCCCAGACCAGTTGGGAGGAGGTGCCGATTGAATCGGCTTTCCTAGAGGAGCCTCTCCGGGGGTTCTCTCCCAAATTTGCCCTGAACCAGGACAATTATTAAACACTGTATCTATGTTCATTAACAATGTTCAGGATGAATTTGATGTCGTCTACATTACCTCAAAAAACAAGTCTTTAACCTTTGTGAAAATTTGTGACACATGATTTAATATGTCAAAAACCAAAAGCATAAAAAATATATGAAAAGAAAATATAAATTGATCAAAACTCAAAGAAGATAATTCCTTCAGTTATCCTCTTTGCTAATGATAAAAATGGGACAGTTAAAGGATTCACATATTGCCAATAACATACCAGAACGACCCACAGCAGAATGAATTGTAAAAGGCCAAGGAAAGAAAACCAAAACTTATGTTAGACTTTTTAACTTCACAACACCACCTAAGAAATATCTTTCCAAGAAGATGTCACATGCAGATACTCACGGGATGTTGGACAGATGCAAGGTTGCAGATGGAGGAAAGATATTTTGGAAATTCTTAGAGCAGGGATTCTTAAAGCGATGTAAAGGGCTATTGCTATAGTCCTTTGTCAGACCTTTGTCCTCTTGTCCCTTACGAGGAAGTTGAATTGTCTGATATTTTGAAAAAGTAGCATGCATGACCCTTCCATAAAGCCTCTGTCCATTCAAGTAGTTGATAGCTAACAAGTGGGAATGTAATTTGAACAGGCATTAATGGAGTGGAAGAAAAGACAATTCTTTGAATGCTGTTTTCTACTTAGTGTCAGATTTCACATTCTAAATTAAAACTGCAACTTCCACATCTACCAGGTGGGCTATGTCACATTACATTTTTAAAAAGTATAAGGATATAATATAATCTCCAGTTGAAATACAAAAAAAATGCAAACGGCCTTTCAATACAGATAAGTTGATCATTCTTAAATAGGTAGATATAAGATTAATTACAAGAAAACAATACAATGTATTATTAAAATAAATGACAGGAGAGTTGTATGTTTTAGTTCTATGATTTAATATATTGAGAGTCATAGGACTATTTTTTTTCCAACCACTAAGAGTATTATCAAAGTTTGCATGTAGTAATGCAGCACAATGATGAATTTTATTTGTTTATGCTTGTCACTGACAGACGTAAAATTCCTCCTTTATATTAAATTAATGTTAGCTTGAAGCATAACTCTGCCTTAAAAATCAATACCTAACTGAGCTTGGGTTGCATCTGCCATCTGAACCAAAGCAATTCCTCTTTTCTTAAACATGATTTTGACACGATGCACGTCACCATACACACCTGTGGAAATCCAGAAAGGAAATTTTTTTCAGAGCACTACTAACTAAAGCACAAGGCCGAGTCTGTTTCTTTTGACTAACATTGGTGTTACAAAGAATAATACCTCATTAAACAGGTTGGTTAAAATATTAGTATAAGGAGAGTTTTAAAGTTTATTATATTCTGGGGCTCGTAAGTGGAGGGAAATTCCCCAGATCCCAGTCACACTATTTCATGTTTATGTTCAGTTTTTAAATAGTGCAATAGTTGTCAAAGTCCTCTTAACTGAGGCATATTAAAATATTAGTCTAACCAACAATGTCCCCTGCAACTAATGTATGAACCAATTCTGTACAGCATTTCCTCTGATGCAACCTCTGTTTTTACATCTTATTTTGCTTTCCCATTTTCTGTAGTAAACAAAAAAAATTGGACTACACACCAAAATTTTTCTGACACTGTTTTGCCATTTTGGTATATGAGGGTTTTATGTAATGACTCTATTTACTGCCATTTTAAAACCAGTCCATTTCCTGGATGTGCACAGAGCAATGGAGTTTGAATTAACCAGCATGGGTCAGATAAAAAAAAAAAGAACCACTAGCCCTGCTGTGGTTTGTCAAGGTATATTTGACATATCTTACCAAACAGGATGAATAGTCCATAAGGTGTGATGGCCTGTTTAAATGATAAAATGAGTACATTATTTCTAAAGCCATACAAATGAAGACATCTATTATATAAGTGCATGGTAAACAAAAAGAATGGAAGAGATGCTATAGAATAATACATAAACCTGTCTCTCCAAAAGCTATTCCTTGAAATAATCAGTGTATGGCATTCTTGTTAATACACATTTGCTATGCACATGTAGAATATGTAAACAAGCAAGCACTTTAGCTCATGCATTTTCATCACTCAAGACTCATTCTATCATGCTGCAGAAGCTATTAATATTTTAAGTAGCTTCATTATTTGACCTTATCCTTTCTAAGCTCCCCGCTCATTCGATGAAAATAATGAAAGACATTGGTAAATTACAAATAAAGCATTAAAGAACTCTTTGTATTTTGTAAACAACAGACAATAACAACAAAACTAAACCTAGTTGCTTCAAAATGTGTTGCTTTGTCTTAAATTTTTTTCCCCATCCCCCTACATGGCCATGACATTCTAAAGGGAGACACAGAGAATTTAACTGGTTATGTATTAAGCATATAGAAAGAGGTATTTAAATTGTATTCAATTAGAAGCTGTGAATAGAAAGGTAAATATTCAAAGAAATTTCCCTTCAGCGATTCTCATTACAAATCTTGTATGCCAAGTACTAAAGAAGAAAATTTGCCATCTAATGCAGCCAAAATTTTTCTGCTGAGGCAAAGGTTTTGCCAGTAATGAGTTCTAAAAATACCTGCATATCAAAAGCACTACTCACACTCTCTAGCCCTATTCCTTCTCAACTCAACTTCTTAATTGAGTACCAAACATACTAAATTATCCAAAAAAGAAGATATTGCAGCTTAAGCACAAGGCCATACCTATTTATCTTCAGCATTTAGTGGTAGAGAACAATTGCTATCAATGTAAAATTTAAATTCATCAAGAGTTTTTTCTTCTGGCCCAAATATTTAAATTCATATAGAATTTATTCTTCTGACTCAAATATTTAAATTCAGGATGGAGATTTCTGTTTTTAAATAGAAATTTCTTATTCAAATGAGACTGAAATATTTCTACTTAAAAAGAAGGAGGGGGGAGAAGAATGGAAGACAAAACCAGATAATTTGAAAGTCATGAAGGAAAATTAAAATGCACACTGAAATTCTGCAACAGGAGAGAAATATGAACTGAAATAAGGTCAACCAGATTTTCTATACAAAGGAAAAGGAGTGACAGGGGTCAGACAACAAATACTGAAGAACAAGTGCTACAGAACTGCCAAGAAATAAATTTCCAATAATTAATGCTGTAGTACATTCTTATTTTTATCCTTTTAAGAAGTAGTTTTAATACATTGCTATTGTATCATGCTTTACAGCACTAAGTTCTACATTAATTCTTAGCTATGATTCGTACTAAGTAAAGCATCAATGTCCTAAAAAGAGCTCTGACCTATGCTTTATATATGCTTAAGAGGCACTCTCCTTTTAGATTTAGAAAATAAATAGTCAGCTGCAGAAAGCACATCTGCAGTCATCATCAGAAACTCACTGATATATTGTAAAATTAAAGAAAAAGTGACTTGTCTTACAGCCCTGTGTACATCTGGGTTTTGGATGCTTACTGTGAATTTGGCTGTTAGTACGAAAACAGAAACACAGCAATTACTTAAAAGAAACTGGTGAACAGATTTTTAAACCTCAGAATTCCAAGGGAACTTCAATTTTGCTGACAACTCCTAACAGTTTTACAGTTAAGAAAATGTATGGAGTGTGTGCAACAAGAATTTTACATTGCTGCAACAGGACTGCTTATCAATAGTCAAAAAGAATCGTGTTTTAAATCAGGCCCTGGTAAAGCCTGTTTAATTTAAGATGATGTATATTGCTTCTAATTAAGAACAGATTAGTGTTCAAATAACATGAGGAAGATTATAGACCAGCCTATGTCATTTCCACCACAAAAATAACTTTCCAAATTGTCCTTGGTAATTTTATTGCCACCATAAGAAAAAACATCTGTGTGGTACCATGAAAAGTGAACATTGGTACTTATTGACATCATTCTACATTTAATTTTAAGGGTTAATAACAATGTACCCATGTTCTTTTACTTCAATCTCAAAAAAGTTGCAAAACCAGAAAGATCCTACACATATTTAGAAAAGCACTTGGCAAGCTTTTATTTCCTTTTCTGTTTCCTCCCTTCTATTTAATTCCCTGTTTTTTAACCAATGTAAGGAAAAACCCTTTGCCTTCTTCACAGATAAAAAAGCACATAGAGAAATCAATAAATTATCATATGTATATTGTTTACATCTTCAAACATTTCTTACAGTTGACCATAGGCTTCTCTCTAATTACTTGCTACACTGCCAACATAGGGTTCCTAAAGTAAACTGTGTTAGAAAGCTTTTCACTGATGATGGGAGTTTTTAAACCTCACCAATATTGCTAGCTACCTAAAACAAGTATAGATGTGTCCTGTTTTTTATATTGTCAGCATAGAGAATTTTTCTTATTCCTTCAGCTAATGTCAGTTTTCAAGGATAATGGCAGTTGGTACAAGGTGACACATCAGTTCCACCAATCAAACTTACTTCAGGGTTGAGGTTGCTGACTAGTAAAACGGAGTTTCCTGGAATACCAGGAATAGTCATGTGTCCAGGTGCTGCAGATGTGGTGACTGTGAAAGGACCAAGTGCTCCAGGAACAGGCAGAACAGAAGGACCTGGAAAGGTATAAATAGCATCACTTGACATCTCAAAGCGGGTAAGGAAGAATACACAAGCAGGTTATATTTGGCAAAAACATCAATATCCAATTTAAAAATGATTTTAAGGAATTTAGTTATTACTAGTATCTGAACAATAAAGCAGGAAGCACCTCCCTTTCATGGAAAAAAGAAACATTCAGCTATACAAATAGACCAAAATAAAAGGGGATAATAAATTGCAGCCCAAGAAAGAAATAAAAATAATTCAGCACATAAGTTTATCCTGTGCTAGAAAGGGAAAGATCACAGTCTAAAAACTATGTATTTATCTCTTGATAGCCAGAAAAGCAGACTTCCCTCATTTTGCATTGAATATCATAGCAGTTTTATGATTCTGAGAAAAAAAATAAATGCTTAATTTCTTCTCTTGTAGGTAATTTTTATCATGGCATTTAGATTCTTTGCCTATTGAATGATAAACTACATCAGGATATGATTTTTATTATAGAAACTTATTTTACTGAGTATATATATGAGAAAGAGTTATAATTACTCAAATTAATACTTTGTTCTGATTGCTATATTTTAAAACAAATGGCTCTGAATGGATGTATTCAGATAGGCCACTATCCATAACTACAAACACCACATTTTTAGAAAACAAACTTACCTGCTCCCTGAGGAAAGCCCAAGGCTGGGGCAAACCCAGGAGGCCCTGTATATGATGGAAATACGGTATTTTGGGTAGCTAGAGAGAACAGATAGATTTTTTAAAGCAGATTTAAAAAGTTCTAGAAAACAGAAGAGATTTCAGCAATCAGAATCAGCTACCAGTATTGCTATTTGGACTTTATATGTGATTCCAGATATTTATAAAACTTTTGGGTTAAAGCTCTCATTGAAATTCAAGATTCTATGTTGCACAAAGACAATTTTCAGCCATTTTTGAAAGCAAATATTCTGGTCAGCCTCAACATTCCTCTCTAAAATGAAGTCTGGGCAAAATGTAAATTAGATAAGTTTGAATAGGAAAGCACAGCAGAGACTAGTATCCATTAAAGCCTGTGTTCATTGGTTTCTATTCACACAATGAACATGTATTCTAGAAATTTTCTGCAAGTAAATACAGTCAAAGGTGTTTTCCAATGATGAGCTACAACTCCTGAACACTAAGATCAGTATAAGCAAAACCATACAAACTTCTACAACTAATCTGAGGTTCTGAATTTTACTAGCTGCTGAAATGCATAAAGCATATATATTCTGCTTTTTAAGGAGATGCACTTTCTCAGTTTGTGTAACTTCATATATAACCAGTGTTTTTTATAGTTCCCCTGGAAATCGCATGCATAACCAGATTTGGAATAGCAATGTATGGAGAGTTCTGGCATCAAAGATAGCTCAGTAATTTCCACATTAGTATGTGGAGTCAAGTGCTACTCAGGGTAGCTCACAAAGCTGTATTCTAAGCATTTAAATACAAGTTTGAGCTGTGGATTCGTTCATATATAAGGACACACCAGATTTTAATTTTTTCAAATGGGGCATGTATGATTAGAAAACATTCTACAAGCTTGGTAATATGTCTGTTTTACTACTCAAACCTCCACACTACTGACTAAAATACAGCTACTAACAAATGATTATCAATAGGGATAACACAAAAAAGTACCTATTATGAATTACATAAAGGAATGCAACAGACACCACAGATCAAGTATCCATGAATACTGCATCACATTACACCTCTTCTTATCTGTGGCAAAAAAGTATCTTTCATACAAAAAACTGAACACCTTTATGACACTAAAGCAAGTAAACACATTTTTGAAATATACTGACAAGTTCTGGCAATATAGTTACGAAACACTTATTCACAATCCAAGAATGGCAATGGAAACATTAATAAATAAATAGACCAAGAACTTTTATTCTGCCAAATAAGACCTGCATGTTGCACCTTGATACCAAAATCTGGAATGTAAAAATTGTCGAACTGAGCTAATGCAGAAAGATCTAGAATTCTTTGTTGCCTTTTTTTGGCTTTAATTCATTTGCTTCATGGCTCTCAGCCTAGCTTTCTAAGCAAGCCAATGCAGGTATTTCTGCTCACTGGATGCAAGAACTCTTTAAATTAAGAATATGCACAAAATCTGTTTACAGTGCTTTCTTTTCCACAGAAAGCATAAGAAAATTAAAGAAAGAAGAAGAAAAACAAGTTTCAAGAACAGTTTAGTTTTGCTATTAAGATAATTTCAAGTCTACAATAAAAAAACAGATATATTATTCTCACAGTTACCAGCTTTGTCTTATAATTCTACATCAAAACTACATCCACTAGTAACAGGAAATAGTGAAGGTAGTCACATGACTTAGAACATCTTTTCCTCATGTTCTGTAACTAAGCTTCACAGAACAAGCCAATGACAATATGTGCATGTTGTCATCACTGACAGAAAAGCTAGGAAGCAAACTTCTCCCCATTTACAGCTATTTTTTACTGTTTTTTTTAAATAAATGTGCAGCTTCTTCACTATGAATGTACCACAGACAAATTTTGGTACAGACATCAGACTATTCCAGCACTTCTTACTCTTACTCTTGTTTTAAAAGAAAACAAGGCTCCTAGCAATGAGAAGTTTGGAGAGTGAGGAGGAAGATAGGGAGGTGTTCATGTGTTATTCTCCAAAAGCATCATTATTTCTGCTCTAAAAGCAAGTGCAGAAATAAGCTACTCTAATTGTACTTTTCCCTTCAAATAGTGCAAGTCTAATTAATTAGAATATATTAAACTTGTAATAGCATATTTCTATAATGCTGCATGGCAAATTCCACCATCCTCCTCTCCCCACCCAGTAATGACATTTGTCCATTCCCTAAAGATCCAAGGCCTGCATTTTAGGGGAGCAGTAAAGACAAAAATCAAGAAAGCAGCGAGTGCAACTCACTTTCTTATTCTAATCTAAGCTAACTCAACTATCCAAAAAATCAAACGAAACCTAGTATTTGTCCTAGCTGCCACAGAAAAGTAAAGGAAAATAGGGAATTATTCTCCCCACTTTTTACTGTGATAGTCAATTGGACAGCACTTAGATACCTATTCAACAGCTAAGTCAGTTCTTCGCTGTGTATTATTGCTAATAGTTGTTATTAGAGAGAGAGAAAATTAGCTAAAATGGCTCAAATTGTGTTGTGAGCATTTCTCCAGTTTCACTTCAAGCAGACACTGTCTTCTCTATGCCAAAATGACTTCTAAAATTTAAGAAAATGTCTTAAATTTTATATTTTAAAAGATAAGTATATAAATATAGCATTTTGGATTTTCTTACAGTTTTGTTTCTTGAAGCACTCAATTATCCTAAAATATCAACAAATAGGAGCTAATACCCTTAAAACACTTATTTTCAAGCAGCTTTAGGCAGCCAGTGTCAGTTTGTGATGACTTCCATTCTGATACACAATATTTACTACATTACCTGCACGAATTATACAATTTTACAGCATTTTCGTAGTATTTCGTAGCTTTTTTACAACACTTTAAAATTTGCCCACTAGTGTTCCTCATATTATTGTTTCAGACACTGATTTACCAAGACTTCAACTTCAAGCTTTCCATAAGAATTTTACTGGATGTAGAAAATTAAAATGTATGCCAAATGTACCCCTCTATGCACCTGATAGGAAGCCAAAGCATAAATGCAACATAAAAATTATGATCTCAATGTGTATTTAGCACTAGAAGTGAAGGTTTCTTACCAAAGGGAGTAGATAAGGATGCCTCCATGGTTCGCTGGCCATCACCAAAAGGAAGGTCAATGCGAGTGAAATCTCTACTTCTGTCATTGTTGTACTTCACCGTTAGGTCAGTTAACTTGGAGAAATCAATACGCAGAGTGCAGCAGCCAGCGTAGATACAATGGCCATCCAGAGACTGAAGAAAAATAATTACATTTTCAGAGATAAAACACATCATGGCAGCCATCACTGCCATGTTTATATTATTATTGCAGCCTTTCAGGACTGTCCTGATCTTTCTTATAGACCACTGAAGGTGGTCTATAAGAAAGATCAGGACAGATTCTTAGTAGGACAGGTTGGTATCGGACAAGGGGTAATGGTTTTAAACTGGGATGGCTGATTTGGATTAGCTATAAAGAAGTTTTTTACAATGAGTGTAACGAAACATTGGCACAGGTTGCCCTGAGAGGAGTCTGATGCCCATTGGACAGAGCTCTGAGCAACCTGATATAGTTGAAGGTGACCCTGTTCACTCCAGGGGATTGGACTGGATGACCTTTAAAGGTTGCTTCCAATCCAAACCACTCCACCATTATAAAGTTTTCACTTTGCAATTGAATCGAAACAGTAATTCACCTTCTGCTATTAAACCCTCTTTTTAAACATCAAGTAGGCAATTATGCTGTAACTATGCTTACCTAAACTTCTAGTGTAGTCTGCTAGTTAGTATTGTATCACCTTGTGTCACCTGGACAAAACACAGCTTTAAGCATGACTTGAGTCTTCTTATGTCTCTAATCTTACTTCTCTCCCATTCAACACACAATATCAAATGGTAATAGGAACACTAATTTGGAAATTTTAACTGCATGAACTGACCCTTACACGAGGGACTCTACTGTAGGATCTGAAGCACAAGCACCATAAGGAGTGCTGGAGGGAGCTGGGGTTGTCTGCCCTGAGGAAAATGAGGCTCAGGAGAGACCTTACTGCTCTCTAGGACTGCATGAAAGGAAGCTGTAGCAAGACAGGAGTCAGTCTCTTCTCCCATGAAACAAGTGACATGACTAGAGAAAATGGGCTCAAGTTCTGCAAGGGGAGTTTAGACTGGATATTATGAAAAATTTCTTCATCAAAAGGCATTAAAACAGACAAGTGGTGGAGTCACCATTCCTGGAGGTATTTAAAAATGTACAGATGTTGTGCTTCAGGAAATGGTTTAGAAGTGAAATTGGCACCATTCGGTTTATAATTGGACTCAACGACTTTAGGGTCTTTTCCAATATAAGTCCTAGTCCTAGGCATGACTTCAATTGAAACAACAGAGTGTACAGATACTGTGCCCAAGAACACCCAGAAGTGGTGCATAATTGTTGTAGGTGACGCCCTGCCAGCACAGAGGCACCCATCTGCTGACCTGATCATTGGTCTAAAACGTCTCCAGTCTGCCTCTCCGGGACTTGAATCACAGGTGTCGTGAAAGGATTGCTAAAGCTTTTCTACACAACTGACTATTAGTTACCTCCTGCTCCCTTTATATGAGAACTAAAGATGACTTGGATGAAGGGCAGAGGCCTCCTAAGCAATTTCACTGACAGCACAAAGCTGGGAGCAGTGGCCGATAGCCCAGAGGGCTGTGCAGCCCTTCAGAGGGACCTCAGCAGCCTGGAGAGATGGGCACAGAGGAACCTGCTGACATTCAGCCAAGGCAAATGCAAAGCATAGATTAGGGCCTGATGTACTGGAAAGCAGCTCTACAAAGAATGTGTATCTTTGTGCACGACCACAAGATGCCTGTGAGCCAGCAATCTGTCCTTGTGGCCAAGAAGGCCAATGGCATCCTAGGATGCATTATAAAGAACACTTCCAGCAGGTCAAAGGAGGTGATCCTGTCCCTCTACTTAGCACTGGTGAGGCCACATTTGGACTGCTGTGTTCAAATGTGGGCTCCTCAGCCCAAAAGAGACATGGAGCTCTTGGAATGGGTTCAGTGTAGACTTACAAAGATGATTAAGCAATTGGAGCATCTCTTTCACAAATAAAAGTAAAAGGGAGCTGGGCCTCTTCAGCCTCGAGATGACAGAGACAATATTATCAATGATTTTCATTTTGACAGACTCATGCATGTCCTGGAGTATATGCTATAGATTTGTTTGCAGTTGATGATAGAGAGCAGTCCTCTTAAATAAAGAGAGATGTCAAAGTTATTCATGTGCAACAAAAATGTTAGAATGATGAGATATCACAAAGTTAACAGTCAAAATATTCCTAATGCTTCCCGTCTCTTAGCAAGGAAAACCCCCCAACAAACAAACAAAATCAAGCTGAATACATTATACTTACCATTTTGGCATAATATGCATGCATTGCATCAGCATATTGGAGCAGAGCTTGAAATTGATTGTTCTTATGGAACATGACAATCTTCAAGACAAAGCCAAATTTAGAGAAAATCTGTTAGGGAAAAAAAATGGGCTATAAGAAGCAGTGAGTAATTCATGCACACTAAAAGCTAGCATTTAATATTCCAAATAAATTTCTGAAAAATATTTCTGTTGCAAGAGCTGAACAAAAATTGTGTGAACTCAGAATTTTGTTTCAGGTAAAAAAAAAATTAAAGGAAGGCTACAAAAGACAGGCAAGATGGATATAGTGTTTTTAAAGAATTAGTAATGGCTTATCAACTAAACAGGGAAGGACAGTCCAAACAGGCATTTGTCAAGTGTCTGCAGATAAACTGTGAATAATGAATCAGAGTTGAGGTTTGAGAAATGGACTTCATAAGTCTTAGAGTCACAGAACACATTGAGTTGGAAGGGATCTACAAGGATCATCAACTGAGTGCAGTTCCCAGCTCTGCACAGGACACCCCAAGAGTCACACCATGTGCCTGAGGGCATTGTCCAAAGGCTTCTGGAGCTGTCAGGCTTGGTGCTGTGATCACTTCCCTGAAAAGCCTGTTCCAGAGCCCACAAAGGGTGAAAAACCCTTTCCAATCCAACTTAAGCATTCCCCAACTCAGCTTCATGCCATTTCCTCAAGTCCTGTCACTGGTCACAACACTGAAGAGATCAGTACCTGCTCCTCCCACTTCCCCTCTGAGTAACCTGTAACTGCAAGGAGGTCTCCCCTCAGCATCCTCCGGGCTGAACAGACCTACTGCCCTCAGCCACTCTCCATAAGGCTTCGCCTCCAGACCTTGTGCACTGCTGATTCATATTCAACTTGCCATTGACCAGGATGTGCAGGTCCCTTTCCACAGTGCTGCTCTCTAGCCTCTTGCTCTCTGTCTTCTACACATTACCCTTCCCTGTTCCAAGCTAGTTTAAGGCTGTCAACAAGCTCCATTACTTCCTACACTAGAACCCTTTTTCCCCTCTGAGAAAGGTACATCACATCAGGTATCAGTGGAACAGGTGTTGACTAGATTATCCCATGGTCAAAAACCCCAAAATTGATTCAAGTACACAACAGAGCCACCTGTTGACCTGATGGATCTGTCTATTTCTATCAATATTATTCCTTGTTACTGGAAGTCAGTTGAGATGGGAACTTCAATCTGCATTTCAAGGTATCCACCTTTATGTTCTGCACATTACACAAATTCTGCAAATCTGTTGAATAAAACAGAACTTAAATAATTGACGTGTTTATTAAGACTCACAGCCTAAACTAAAAAACAAGGAAAGAAGCAAGACAAAGACCTAGATTTGAACCTACCTCTATACTTTATAATCAAATGGTATTTGATTTATTGCAAACATAAGCACTGCAGACATACTTTTAAAGGCTGAATTTAAATATATATACATTCAAAATGAGAGTGTGCATTACATGAAGGTGTTTAAACAAAAGCAATGCCACAAAGAGGGAGGACAAATGTAAAGCCAGGATGTATCATGCAAGTGCAGGAAAAAAAAGGCCAGTCAGAGGAAAGATGAGTTTGAGAAGTACTATTGGTTTCAAACAAACTGTTAGAATCAATGCACAGTCAGGAAAGCAGAAACCCCTGAGAAAGATTAAGTCTGCAATGGAAAGAAAGGCCCTAGATAAGTATAAGCATCTCTTGTCAACCTCTTAGGGCCAAGACTAATGTCCCAACCATTTGGACCCAGTTTCTCCATCTGTCAGAAACAAGATTTTAGTGCCGAAGTCATCACTTAGTTGTAGAAAACAGAACAAAAACCTTTTCACAGCAATTTAAAATTAGTCTTTGAGTTCCAGTACATAAAGCACTTCCTCTTAAAAAATGCCTAAATACAGCTTTTCAACATATGTTTATACAGAAAACTTAATAGAAAACTTAAATTCAAGGTAATGAAATTTAATGTACTCATTCCTGTTTCATTTTAAACCTAAACACACTATATATATCAACTTTGTTTCTGAAAAGATAACACTGAATTTTCAGCTTCATATGATAAATATTTTAAGGCAAATTGTGATTTTAAAAAAATTAATTTTTTGACAGGCAAGACAATTTACAAAATACAATCCAAGTATGGACTGACAGCTTGCCTAGTAGTGTTCCATAAGACGCTGTACTTGCCAGTGAAAATACTCATTTTCATTAACCTTACTATACAAAGTGGAAGTTAGATCGGGCACAAAGTGCTGCTCTAATTAGAGGAGATTGTGCCCTATTAAGAACTCCAAATAAGATGCCTTTGCAAATATTGCTAAATTTTCAAGACCTATTGGAAAAGTAGTTGAGAGCAATTCAAATGCTGAAAATATAGTTGTGCTGCACTGAAGTAGACTAAAATCAGAGGAAAGTAAATTAATATGAATTTCCTCTTTGCTTTTGCATTCTTAGAACTAGTACAGCTTCCATAACCACAGGAGCTTGTTCTGAGGTTATTCTGAATGCAGCAATAATCCTAAACAGCTAACATAGTATTTGCACAGGTTCAGTAATGAGTGAGCAACACTCAAAGACACCTACAAAGGTTTAGATCCAAGTGGCAACTAATATGTACACTAGTTAATCAGTATAATGGTGAGGAGATAAAGAGAAACAGAAAATTTTAAGAGGTAAGAGGAAAAACAGTGTTGCTAAAAACAACTATTGTTTGAGATCTTAGCAGAGCAGGAAAAGAATCTTCCAGGACTGCAGGTTCCTACAGAATCATCACAGTTATTCTAAATTGTGTTACTTAAGAAACTTATATGTGGGGCATGGCTTTTACTGCATAAATTACTATCAATTACAAAAGTTTCAAGTATGAAAAACTTTGCAATATTTGTGAAGTATCAACAAATATTTTGGATGCAAAGAAGTGGTCTTCAAGTTATTATTTTTAAACTTAGAGCTTTCAACAGCATAGGCCAAACACCTAGCAGAAGTTATAGCATTGTCTTTCATAAATACAGTCTGCCATTATTCTAAGTTTAGAGAGGTAGTCAAATGACATTCTAAAGACGAACAATCAAAACCATTTGATTTTAACAAGCAATTTGCATATTACATCACTTGCACTGAGGTATAAAAGTGAACATAAAACCCTAAATATAAAGCAAACTACAGAGGTTACTCAGCAGAAAGAGTGATAAAATATGGATTCACTAGTTCATAACATTCAGTATTTCACTAGTTCATCAAGAAAGCAGAATTAACCATTCAAGTTTGTTGCTGCTTCCACAGCAAGGAACTAAATGAGACAACATGAAAGTCTGAGTACTGAAGCCCTGTTTACTTAAATTTCATTTACATAAAACTATTTCAATCCTAGATCCCTAAATCCAGGAAATTATTTTTATGAGACAGTCCTCATTCAGAAGATTCAGGAGCCACAGATATAAAAAAAAAATAATTAATGGATTTACAGTAGCAACATTGGAACAGATTGTGACTTTTTTTAAGCAGTCCTCATTACCTGATAAAGTATGTCTAAAGTGACAGGGCAAAAAACATTTTCAACAACGATTCGAAGAACACAACCATTACTTGGAAGGACCCCACCTTCAGCAGCAAGAGCACTTGTAATACCCAGGTTTCCATGCTGCACAGCATTCGCACATTGCAGCGCATGATGGGGTCTCTGAAATTAAGTCACAGCAGAGAGTGCAGTTATTTTATATACAAATTATTCATACTGAAATAAAGTTCTCCTAAATGAAAAGGACATAAAAAATAACTTCATAAAACCATATTTCCTTCATATTATTGATTCAAATCCCACATTAATAAATAATAACTCTTACTTTCCATTCTCCTCCCTTACAACTAGTCAGTGTAATTCACAGAATTACAAGTATTTTTTTTGTTAAACTGCTACTACTTTGTAATGATTTTTCTTTGATTCAGTAAGCTATTGTCATTGTAGACATTTTTCCAGCAATATTATAGATGACAATATTGTAATCTTGTAATAGACAAACAATAAGTCAGCATACCAAAAACTAGGATTAATTCTCTTCAAGAACTAAGATTTGGTTGGAATAAGCTTAAACCTGCACACTACTTTTCTTTCAGAGCAAAGCCATCAACCACAAAAAAGAGGTTCAAATTTCACTCTTTAAACTATACTTCTGTGATTACACAAGTCTTTTCACTTGTTTTTCATGGGTTTTCCTCAAAGAGGTCTTCATACCTCCTGTGAGTAGCAGGACTGTGGAGAGATGTTCCTTTCCAGACGCAGTATTGTGACTTAAAAGATATGTCTCAGCTACATAAATTCTTTAGAAGACAGATTAAACAGGGCACATAGTACATGTTACCTAGTTTCAGAAAAATATAACCCTGCAAAATAATATGTACTTCAGGGCTCAGACTAGGGACTAGCACAGTAACAGCATTTAGCCGTTCTACTAGGGTCTCTTCAAATTTTAGATAAAACTCAAATGTAAGTGCCAAACAGTTTATTTTTAAAAGTAGACAATGTTGTTATAGAAGAACCAAGTGCCACGTACCAAGTTGAAAATACTCAGAAAGAGACCCAAGGCGTCTTATTTGCAAATATACATATAGTTTTCCTGAGGCCGTTATGCAAACCACATCCCTAAAAAAAAATCTTGTAATTTGTTTGGTTTTGCAGATAACAAACTGATACAGCAATCTTAGATGAGGAAAGAGACAAATAATATTTACCAGACTGACAAGCTTGCAAGACTTGTGTGACTTTTGTGCCAGCACAAATGAATGATTTATGCCCAAATCACTACTGTCAACATTCTTACAAAGGAGAAAAAAATCATGATATACATATCACAGTATATAACTTAAGTATCTAAATGGGAGGTCAACTGAAATTCATCTAGAAATCCAAAATCCAGTATTAATCCCTAGGGTACTCTGCCAGTGACTGGACCCTAGCTTTAGGCCACTGGTCACAATCATTTCAGCCTTTTAAATCACTTCACTTAACTAGACTGCATTAATCAGTTCATCTATTTGGATGTTATTGGAAACAAAAGTCTCGTCAAAGTCAAGACACCCAATCTTCCCTTGTCTTGTCCACCAATCCAGTCATCTCACCATAAAAGGCCATCACATTGCTCTGGCATAATGCGCTTCTAAAAACCTATGCTTGACTATGACTAACCACTTTCTTCTCCTTAGAATGAGCTGCTCCATTCCTTACCCAGGGACCCAAGTAAGGCTGATCAAGCAGTGGTTCCCCAGATCTTTCTTTTCATCTTTCTTGCTGTCCTTCCTTAAGATAGGAGATGGAAGGATTTTCTTTTTTCTAGTCCTCAGTAACTCAGTCACTTTTTCCAACTGCCATGACATTTTCAAGATAGTACATTGGCATTGCAATGACACCAACCTGCTCCCTCAGCATTCAAAAGTGTATCTCACTAGGGACATAGACTTTTTGTTTATCAAATTAATTTAAATGTTCTCTGATGTGATTCTTCTCTATTTCCTTAATCAAGACATTTCCACTCTTCTCAAGTGCAACTCTTAACCATCACATGCTGCTGAGAAGGCTGTCGGTAATTCAGCCTTTTCCATCTCCTCTGTTCCTGCCCCTTTCAGCAGCAGGCCTATATATTATTTTGGAAAAAAGAAATCTTACTTCTATGGCTGATATACCACAAGGAACGAAACTTGCTGCTTTTCACATCTCTCGTCAGAGACAACTCTGTGTAGCCTTTGACTTCCCTAACCATACCCCTGCATGTATAAGTAATGCTCTATAATCTATGCCTCTCTTTTATGTTCAAGCCCAATCAGGAGCTCCTTGTTTATACAAGCAGTCCTCCTGCCACCTTCACTTGATTTTATGGTCATTATGATGAACTACTTTTGAACTTTAGCTCCTTCACAATAATTTTATAGATTTTGAGAAGACCCTGTCTCTAAGAAGTTACTGAAATTATACATATCAGAATTTGTCTACCGGTATAGTGAAGTGCAGCTGTTTATTTACTAGTGTTGTGGTTTAACCCTGCTATACAGCAAAGTGCCACACAACTACTCAGTCACCTTCCCTTAGCACAACAAGACAGGGAATTGGAAGCGTAGAAGTGAGAAAATTGTCATTTACAGCCAGTTGAACAGGCAAAGCAATAGCTGCATATGCAAGTAAGGCAAAACAAAGTCTTTAAACACCTCCCCCATTGGCAGATAGGTGTTTATTTAAAGACTTTCAACAAAGTAGGAACTTCATTGAGTGTAACAATTCCTTGGAAAGAAAATGGCCACAACTCGGAACATTCCTCATCCTTCCCCCAGTTTTCACTGCTGAGCCCAACACCATACAGTGTGGGACATCCCTTAGGTCAGTTGGGATCAACTGTCTTGGTTGAGATCCTTTCCATCTTCTTGAGCACTATCACAGGCAGGGCAACGTGAGAAGCAGAAAACACCTTAATACTTTCTGTATTAACACATGCATTCACAACTCATGCAATTATATCCTGTTAAATGGAAACACTGTACTTACAGCCTGATTATGCTGATTGTCAGTCCTAAGTTCCTTGTAATGGGAATACTGAATATAAACTGGCTGATTGTGGAGGTGAGGTGTAGCAGGAGTGTAGTAGTTCACCATAGAAACAGCAGCATCTACGGAAGCCATTTCCAAAAATGCCTGCAACCAATACATAGATGATTTCAAAGCTGATTTTGTTTACATGAGAGAAAAAAAGCATAATTTTTTCCCAATTCCACTCTCACTAGAAAAAGATTATGTGAAAGTACAATACTGATTTCCTCAGCATTAGAATGCATTTGTGTGTGCATGTTTATGGGGCTGTTTAATTCCATTTGTGCATTTTCATAGAAAGTTTTATATTGTAAGTACACTATATCATCTAAGAAGAGGGGGAGTAAGTATGACATACGGGAAATACTGCTGCTAAAAGTACTACACTGCTAATCAATTTGCTAAATTCCTGAAATCAAGCACTATTACTTAAGTAGCTGATATGCATACTGATTGAAAAAGCTGTAACAGAACATTAAACATCCATTCGTTTATGCATTGTGTTAATCCAGACAATTTTTGAATGTTAATTATTTTTAGGATTTCTGTGCTTCTTCATGACATAAACTACTCTGCCACATCTAACAGGATTAAAAGATGTCAAAAAATTACACGCATGTCAGTAACTTAAGCAGGCAGGCTCATTGTCACTGTGTCATCAACAATGACAATGCAGTTCTTGATAATCCATACGTTTTCACATAAAGTGGATATAATGTTTGGCAATATTATTAACAAATTTCTAGTTCATTATGCAATCTGAAAGCATATTAAAAACTTAAAATAAATTTCAAAACGTATTTTCACATTTAAAAATATGAAAATCTTCTACTATCAATGAAATATTTAGACATTGTTGCAATCACTTCACTCAAGGTCAAGATCAAAATTATCATAACATGAACCACATCTTCAGTCTTGCTCTTGTTATTGAAACATTGAAAACTACATACCTGACCTTTTCTTCTTAGCATCAAGAGATTGGTTACTTTGCCAAAAGGGAGACCTAATGAAACAACTTCTGCTCCAGTAACACCATTTGGAATTTGACGAATATGAAGGACACGTGAAGGGGAACACGGAGATCTTTTTCCTTTACTTTTTTTCTTCTCATTACCTAAAATATTTTAGGGAGGGAGACAGACAAGTAAACAAGACAAACCCATTGCAAACCCATTGCACATCAAAACCTAAAGGAGACAAACTGCTGCCTCAGCACTGACATTGACTTAGGTACTTAGTTCTTTGAACCGTATGAAAGGATATTCCATATCTAACAAAGGGACAGTGTAAGAAGATCTCATCAGCTATTCCAAATCTTGATAGCAAGGGGAGGGTGGGGTATGTCTGGCTTTGTTTTGGACTTGTTTATTTTCTCAATATTTGGTTTTGGTTTGCTGTTGTTTTCTTTTTTTTTAATGGGACATCAGTAACTTCTCCCCAAATGCCTACATAAGATATCTATAAAACACTAGTTGCACAAAAGAGAGGAAAGTCCCAATTGGGAGGTAATAAATTGGGAGATAATACATTAATTTTCCTTTCATCACCAACTTGTCTTTCTGTGACTGAATTGCTAACTTGAGGTTTTGAGTTTGTTTTTACTTTAATAAAGAAAGCCTACTGTTACAAATTATTTTAAGTTTTAAAAAGTCTTTGAGAAAGACAGCATGAAATCCATGCAAACTCTTACATCTTCCACTTTGACATACTGCCAGAAGCGGGGTTTTTTTGAACATATGCCTGTTTGGATCCTGTAAGGGACTAATTTGGACTGGTAAGTGACCAATGACTGCATTTCAGGAACATTACTCAGTAGCCTTGAGAGCACTTCAAAGCAGAACACCATATCTGGAACAAGCATATTGTTCTAGAAGCAGTTGCAATGGAGGCAAGAGAGATAGCCTTAATATCTAATCTGTTGCATTTAGCCTTCCAAGGAGAAACACAAAAGATTAAGAAATTTCTGTGGGAGCTTTATAAGAAATTTCAGATGTTACTGTAGGTTTTGCATACAGTCTAAGGCTGAGAACTGGTTCACACAAGTCATTCTGCATAAGGATGTTTACAGAGGGTCTTTTTATTACTGGAAACCTGTAAAATTTCAAGATGGATGATAAAGCCCCAACTATACCACACTTAACAATTCTCCCACCTGCAAAACTGAAAAGTCTGTTATGCATTCATTTTTCCATCAAGAAATTTTAAATGGCTTCATGTGCTCTGTATGCATTCTGAAAAATGTGAACTTTAAGACAAACATGACCATATTAAACACATATTGGTACCAAGCCACGACAGGACATATTACCAGTAAACTTAACAACCTATTTCATTACTTTTTAGGTTCAAAATTTATAAGATGTCCCTGACTTAATATAAGTCAAGGAATGCTTGACCAAAGAAAGCAGGAAATGAAGCCTAGAATTAATTTCACCTCTAGTTTTATATGAAGCAGAAGCAGTATCTTCTGGGTTCTGACACATTGTCAGAGGTGACAAAATAGAGCTAAGCGGCAAACTGTTGAAATGTTTCTTTTCTTGTGAAACTTTAGCTAATTTACTAAATCGGCAATAAAAGCTAGCACATCTCAAATATAAAACCTCGTAGTTTTTTAAACCATGCTTCTTTCTCCAGCTATGGTACAATACTAATTTTGATGCAGAGTGATAACCATCTGTATCTTCCAACATCTAAATTTCAAAATTCATTCAACATTTCTTTAAAGCATGCCAAAGGCGATCACCTTTCGGAATTGTACTCTCAATTGAGTGAAAGTAAAAAATGCTTTCAGACAGACCAAAAAACCCCTTATGAACAAAGTGAAAATTGGTTCCTGATGTACAAAGGGAAGCTCATTACAATCACAATTTATGACCAGTACAAATGTATTCCCTGTGTAGCCTGAGATAGAAGGGTATACATTTTAGATATGCGACCCACCAGACCAAAAAAGCCCCAAAACCCCAAACATAACAACAAAAAACAAGACCTGCAGCTGGAGCAGCTGCATTGGGTAAAAAGATGCATTTCAATAGTGATCATATTTTATTTTAGATTTATATGATTATTAATGAGAATGCCAAGTAATATATCCCAAAAACCTCTATATCATTTAGATATCTTAGATACCACTGTGAAGGATCAGTCATTGCGCTGTTAATTAATAATATATATTTCAGCTATTACATTGTTGAGCTATAAGCTAATGCTATTTCAAGCCAAGCAGAAACATTTGGACCTCACATTGAATTGATCAGCAGAAGTATAAAGAACCTGACATGTGCAAATCAAAGAAATCAAAAAGAAAAATCTTCAAGTTAGCTCCTCAGACTCCTCCTTCCCCACCAAAAATACAGCAAGTCTCAGAGACTTGGTGTCTAAGATCACAAAAGGTGATCTGCTCTGTCCTTTGCCCTGATATAAAATAAACTATTTGGAAACCACTGCTGACAGGCAATTGTCTAGGTAATGATTCAGTCAACTTATTTTACATAAAGTTACTTCATGCAACCATTGGTCATTAACACTCCATGTATACCTAATGCTGGAAGTAATATTAACTAAAGTAGTACCAGCTTTCTCCCATTTTCAACTTCCTGTCTGGTCTAAAACTACAGGTAAACAAATACATACACTTACTGCATCTTCCTCAACACACAAAACAACAAAAGAAAAAAAAACCAACACAGAGAAAGAACAGATGAAGAACTTTAAGGGGTTTTTTTAATGTATACCTGTAGCTGGAGTAGAGTTGCTCATGGTAGAAGGTCTGTTACTGACACCAGAAGCAGCTTGTCAGGACCACACTAAAGAAATAAAAGACAAGATTACTAGTGAAGCTGTTACAGAGAAAGCTCAACATAAAAGTGCAACAACTCCCTTTACTTATTCTTCCCAAGAACACCCCCTTCCTATACACAAAACCCACAACTGCCAGGAACTTGTTTTTCAGGAAAAAAATGCCAACAACATAACTTTTTCCCATGTCTCAATAAATCAGCAAATTCAGCTATATTACACTATTGATTTAAATCAATATGCTACACTGATTTAAATCTATCCCACTACCCTTTTTAAAATAAGAATAACTTGGTTAAGAAAACATGGTTCAGAAAAGAAATGAGGCTGTAGGCTGGCTGTAGGCTTTGTGTCTGCAATACAACATTACTTCCATAAATGCACAGCCACATAGGTAAAACCTGCATTCTCAACAGGACACAGGGGACCTTGAGCAAAACTGATTTGACATATATTTAAACACACTCATGGCACATTTAGAAAAAAAAAAAACAACTTGTTTCAGTACATTTTTTTAAAATACATATGACTTACCATCAAAGTTTTAGGAGAAAGATCAAGGTATTTGCTTTAAGAATGTTAACAATTTCAGACTAACTACTGACAGAAAAGAGTTTGAGTACTACAGGTCCTTCATTCAAAAATCAGCATCTAGCTCCAGTTACATCTGTTTACTCATTAAGACTGCTGTAATATCCCAGCCAAGCATCAACTTCAAAACGCCAACAAGAAACAGGGTACACCTTGAACAAACAAAACACCTCTGAAAGGAAGTTACATTTCCTGAAACTTTCACCACTTTCTTCCATAAAAGCATTTTAATGGAAAGTGGAGACCAAGGGATCCTACAAGATGGAATAAGTTGATCCAAACAGCTTCTCAGCACTTCGGTGGAAAGAGAACTTCCCATTGCCCTTCGTCCAACATTCCTACATGTGCATGAACTGTTTGTCTTGCATCAAGTCTAGTGCCCAAGAGTTATCCTATGAGATTAATCAATTCTCCAGCCTACCAGCATTCCGAGCTGAGCTAGATTAGTTATTCAGCTGAAAGAGACATTGAGAAGTGGCAGGATCCACTGCAAAGAAAAGGGTAAGGAAAAGCCATCATGTTGGCTTGCATCGGCTGCAAAAACACTGCTCAGAGTACCGGCTTATATGGGGTCTGTGCTAAAAGGAGCAATTAGATTCTCCTCATCCTGGCTAATCAGGTGTTCTTGCTGCTTCCTTAGTGTGGGAAAGTCATTCTCAACAGAAGACTGTGACTAGGCTAGGGTGCTTAAAGACCTTTTCAGCCAAATTTAGTTGCTCATGAAGGACCACAGGTGTTAGTGTGGATGGAAGAAAACATGAGTGTGTTCATTCCTCTCCAGAAACAGTAGAGACTTATTTTTAACCATGAAACTGCATCTCAACACTATATTTAAATACAACATCTAATTGTGACAAACAGCAAAATCATTTTTACATTTAAGAGAACTAAAAAATATAAACACTGTATTTTAAAGAACTGTCAACTAAACTGTTACTAGATGTCATGCATATTACACTGTATTTGCACAGACACTACAATGTAATTAACATGCAATACTGATATTAATTTTCACCTATTAGCATTACATTGAGTATACCAGCACTCAGGTATTGCACCTAAAGAGCATATTTTGATTGTAAAACGCATATCATGCTAATTAAACAAAAGCTGTATGTGCAGATGTAGTAGAAATATTAATGATTGTCCTTTATTACACCAAACCTACCTTTTATTTACTGGAGGGCAGGAAGAAAAACCACTACTGACACAATTCCTGCTGTGGGGGCTTTAATTTGGTTTTTAACTTAGTATTTATTCACAGAAGAAACATCTGCATACTTCCAGATGGCTGTGGAAAAAACATGGTGTATTACCATGTCCAACATATATTCTTACAATCTCATATTTAATTTTATATACACTGATATTAAAAAAAAAAAAAAAAAACACAAACATTTTCAGAAGAAAATATTTTCCAACTTCTTTCATTTTTAGCACACAAATACAAAAAAATACACTGCAGATGGCTGCAGTGACCTGTTTTACAACTCTGTGTAACTGGCCTGTATCCATAAAATTGAAGATGTAGCTCACTGCAGCACACAATGAAGTGCTGCTCCAGAATGGTGGACTAAACCAGCTTCGACAGGAGAAAAACTATACCAAAATTACAACCCTCATCCATGACATGTGCCTGTACTTACAACTGAGACATCATTCAGTCAGTATATCCTAAGACAGTTCACTAGATTTTGCCATCACATTCATAACCATTAACCCACTACAGCAGTGAAAACACAGAGAAACTCTTTAAACCCCAAGCTTATCAGCTATGCAACTGTTTTATTTGGTTTAATAAAAGATCAACAAAGCTTTGGGGTTCTTACAATACAGGGAACCATCATAATTTCAAATGTCTGTCTTCGTATCTTCAAATTGATACATAGAGTGGTTTTAAATTTACATTCTTTTAACTATGACTGCATTAAAAAACAAAACAATTAAACATTAAATCAAGACACTCTAGAATAATTGGCCTGGCTAGGCTTGCTAACTCTAGAGCCCTGACTACAAAACTTAGTTTCTTACAGGACAATTTAGAATCTTACCTGAAGATTTTGTTTATACTTTTTGTTATTGTCTGAGTGCTCCACTGAAACACTACTCCAATTTTTAACTTTTAGTATCAATACGAAGTTATATACCCACCCAAACAATGACAGTGCATTTATAAACTATAGCATGCCCCTTGGAAGGATGTAGTATATGAAAACTGCTAGGAATGCCACCAGTGTTTTCTCAGGTGGCTGATCAAGGTATTTTTCAAGTAGAAGAATACAAAAAAGATGCTTTTCATCATCTCCTTGTTTAGGCAGCTTACAAATGATAAGCCTTCTCATTCACTGACAAAGCAAAACCAAAGCAAACGCAAAAATATTCTAGAAGATTGCAAAGATAAACTGACACCATGGCAGTTGCGCAAGTAGAAGTACAAAATGTGTGTGTTTGAGATATTTTGGATTAATGAAAAAGATGACATTTACTTCTTCAGTGTTTTCACAATTCTGCTCATACAGTATACATGAAGAAATTACAAAACTTCAGTCTGTAAAGACCGTTTGTTCCATCTCTTTCTTTCCCACATAGATGTGAAAGAGATATTTTTAAAATACTTTGTAACATGAAGCATTTAATGTAGTGAGGAATATCTGCTACAGGCTGCTCTGGGTTTGCAAGGCCTTTGTTGCTGAAAGACTCCACACAATAGGGTAGTGCCCTAGATAATGTCTTAGAGGATTCTAATTGAATCTTTTTTCAGATGCTAGGAGAGTCCTACCATGCCCCTAATCTCTCTCTGTGCACAAGTCTTCCACTGGTTACTTCTTAGCTATACAGTTGTTAAGTCCAGCTGAAAAACAGTCAAAAGAGTAGGCAAATCTTGCTTATAAAGCTACCTTGATACACTTCCTTGTCCACAGTTCATAGACACTTGACAAGCACTTCTTTAAGCAGAGACAGGAGTTCACACTGCCCTTGTGCCATCACATCCATTTCAGTTTCCACAGCACAACCGCGTGGAGTTAGGCAGCTGCTTAGCCTCAGCAAGCTGCTTGCACCAGATCTCTGTGAGGCCACACAGGGAACGTGAACAAGCACGCAGGATAAGTAACTATGCTGCCTAACCCTTCCCTAAGGAACACTTCTTCCAGCACAAAGCCTACCTCACAGAAACCAGCATCTGCCTTCTGAGTGCCAGTTAGATGGCCAATATTCCTTCCTTCAGACTGTGGTAGACGAGGTAAATGGAATAGCTCAAAACAAGGACAGCTATCAAACCAAGGCTGCAACATCCTCCTCTATTCCTGCACTCGTTCTATCATTCCAAACATATTAATCATCTCCTAAGATCTTAAGACTCCTTTTTTTACATCATGAGACTTTCCACCTCTTCTACTTCAAGGCAGCATTTTTACATTTCTTGGGGGTTATTAACTGGCAACAGGTAAGGCAAGAGTAATAGAACAGCTACAGCTAGATTAAGTTTATTCTTTCCTTGTTATTCAGTAGGAACTAGAAGCCAGTTGCTTAGAAAGCTCAGTTTGATTTTGGAGATTTCTTTAAAAACAGGTAATCTCTAGCACTGAGTAAATAGTCAAATAAGAGGCCACCACAAAGTGTGGCACTCAATGATAGGTCAATGAAACAAAGTATTCTTCCATACCTACCAGATCAATCTCCCTGACTAAATAAGGCATATTACACAACTGACTACAGCAACAGGTGCCTGTCCTGAAACTACTTTAGCTGTTCTATGATTTTGAAAATTCTGATAATAATTTATGCTAATTATTCTGCAATTACAGGATAAAACCCATTGCATTCATAGCAAAAACCATAAACATCTGAAAGTCAGCAACTCTAAATTTCTAAAATCTTTGTGAGTCCCATGTAGTTGGAAACAGAAGAGTAAGTCTAGTATGGCAAAATCCTTCTTTAGAACACGTCAACATGTTAAAACTATGGCAGGTATCTATTTAGCATTACTTCTGAAATCACTGAATCCTATAAACAATCTTTTCATTTCTAAAATAGCTGTGTGTAACTCCCTTATTAGCGTCCCCTCAGCATTCAGCTGAAGTATTTTCTCCCCTTTCATTTTCTAGAAGTCACAAATTCCGCAGTACAGTTCAATTAGAAGTGGGGTAGTTCAAGAGAAATGTACATCTGTATTGATGGTTTTCCTAGAATTTAGCTAGTCATCTCTCTATGATATTATTTTTAAGTCAACAATAAGGAAGAATATGATCATAGGTTTCATTATGAAAAAAGAGCATGGGCAACTTTAAAGGAAAATAATTCTTTCAAAAAGGACCTCTCTCCACACATGAAAATTAAAACTGCACATTTTTCTACAAGATTCTACATGGCAGAACAAATTAATTGCTTGAAATTTGTCCCAAAAGGGCAAATTTCAAAACATGACAATTTCAAGCTATACCAGTGATAGCCATAGCTATATTTAAACTTAATGCTATATTTAAACTACTGCATTCTTTATTAATTTTTATAGAATCTGACTGTGAAAAGAAAAGCTAAGTGTCACGAGAAGAATGAAAATTTCTTTTATCTTCTACTTCTGCAGTATGTCTCTAGATAATTACTATATTCATTTACTCTGTTTTCCTCTTTCACATTCGCAAAGGAGATGCAGCTCCTACTTCCAAAGTGGGGATTTAATATGAAGTACAATGCTGTTGGCGCCAAAATAAAGATTTCAAAGAAAGTGAAGCCAAACTATGAGAAATTTCAAAACCATGTATTTGTATTAAAAATAAACTGACCTTACGTAGATAAAGCCTACCCTTTCAGTAAGCTGAAGAAGAAAGAAATCATAGGCAATGATCACAAATAAGAAAGCCTCTCTTCCTCTGCTATACAGACCCCTCCCAGACACAGCTCAAGCTGCTGATTGCCAGTCACCCTAGAAGCACTGACGGCTGCTCTTCCATAGGCCTGAGTGCTCAGTGGGTCTGCCAGCACACAGCTTGCTCCACTGCCTCTGCTGTCAACTCCTGAAGCTCGCTCCTGGATTGGTAACAAGGCACTGCACACCTTCAAAGAGTTATGTAACGGTAATTAAAATGTTCAGAGAAAAACATTATGTACTTTGCATTTACGCTACATATAGGGCAAGAACACAAGAAAATAACATTTTCCTCTTGAAGATGCAAAAGCAACCTTGACCATGTGACTATCAAGAGCTGTAAAATTAAGAGTGAAAAGCTTAATTTTTTAATTACTATAAAATATGCATTTTCATTCTAAAGTCAGAAATACCTCTACTTAGTGTGAAAGCCTTAAGCTCATCCAAAAGGACAATAAGCCACATACCATTTTGAATATTCCAAAAATCCAGCAGGCATCATGAACCCAAAGGCAGAGCTTTCTTTGAAACAGTCATCAAAGATGACTGCTTTTCTTTGTGATATCACTCATTTACAATTTCCACAAATATTGTTTTCTGACAGTATAAATACAAACTTGACTGAAAACAAAGATTGATGTCTCCGCTTCCAAGGTAGCTTAAGCCTTAAATATGTGAAGATTAAGTTTTCCTCAAGAGTCAATTAAATTTTCTTCATAAAAATCCTGTGTTAAGTTACTGCAATATATACTCCTTTCACATATATATTTTTAATGAAGTGTACAGATGTACAGATGAAGACACTAGGCTTTAAATTTAAAGTCACAAATGTTCTATACAATGCCACACTGTAGGGTTTTGGATCATTTTATACTTCACTATGTACAAGTTATGCCATAAACATCCAAGATCTCAAACCACCATTAAGCTTTCTCTCTTGACTTTAGTCAGAAGGAAATTTACACAGCCTTACAAAGTACCATAACTTGACAATCTGGTTCATAATTTATTATTAAAGTTTAAAATCAAGAAAGAAGAGCTGAAAGAAACAACCACACCAATGCCAAAAAATATGGCTGGGGTTAACACCCAGGAGAGGTTTTAACAAAAGAACTAGTGTGTGAAAGGCTATAAAAGATATTCTTCCATTTAAACCAACTGCTAAGAAATCTGTAACAACACTAATGCTACGTAATAACATGTATTAAAAAAAATTGAAAAAAAGACTGAAATATGTCAGCAAATTATTCAAAGGTGACAGCAAACAGCTTAAAGGAAGAAAAAAACCCGACTGTGATAAAAGTAAAAATGTGACGAACTGTAGATTACTTTCTTTTCTCTTGCAAAGGAAATAGTTTAACTTGCACAGCATGAAGAAAGAGAAAGAAAACTAGCTGATCACAACAGCCATCAAAATTTCTGCAAAACTGCTATCTGAAGTATCCCTTTTAGCATTCATTTTTAACACTAGTTCCTTCTGGAAACAGAAAGATTCCAGGATTCAGTGTTTATCAGCACCTCTACCTTGCAGCATAAAAGACATCTACTTTTGTTACTTTGATTCCTATTGTTTTGCAGAAGTAAATATACACAGTTTTGGTTAAGAAAATATTTGGGGGCGGGGGGGGGGGGGGGGAAGGAAACTCACTTCCCATGCATCCAAAAACTGCCACAGATTCATAGGAAGATACCAAAAAGATTTGACTCTTAACTGATCGATCATTTAACTTAAAAGCATGAAACTACTTTGTCTAACTTATAATATTTTCAGAACCCAATAAATAGGTTTTAAAAAAATCTTTCCAGCCTCAACTTAACTGTGATACTCAAAAGACATGTGTTCTTGACTGTATGGTTTTTACTATTGAATTTTCTGCTTCACAATTAAAGATTTCATCCAAAAGAGAAGAATTTTTACTTTGTTTTTTAAGGAAATTCATATGCACAAACACTCACTTAAATCTAGGATTAAAAGCTCTAAGAATCGCACACTTAAAGATGTTGGAAAGAAATAAATGTTTGGTGATGTGTATCACATAAATTAGGAGTTGAGTAATTGTTCTAGCATGTGAAAGATTTGTCTCAAGATCAACAATAGATTCAATATTTTTATTTGCACGCTGAATTTTTAATTACTCCTTAATGCTTTCTAGGAGACTAGTGTTGCATGCAAGGAAAACATGGTCACAACTATGAACCCTTGTCCTTTCTGTCTCATGTACATTTCTTTCCCTCTCTGCTTTGCATTGTTTCTTATCAGTTTCTGACTCTAAGAAACTCTCATGCAGCGGTCTGTGCTTCTCAGGCCCACCTTCACTTCATCTTTTGGAAAAATTAGTGATGAACTAACCTCTGTAAGGATCATACTTTAAAGAAAGCTTCTGTATTAATACACTAGTTGCACAAATGAGGGGGAAGTCATAATCTCACCCAGTTGGCAGACACAGGAAATAGCACAGCATCAATAAACCTCTATTTTTGTTTACATCTCCCCCATATCCAGAAAACATGCATCTTTTGTTGAAAGCAGTATTTCATCTTTTCAGTATACATAGAAAAGGACAAGTTCTCCTTGCTCAATTGTTCACCTAAATATTGCATCAGTCACACAACATGAATTTTTCCCGTCAGTTTTACTTCACAGTGATACATCCTCTAACAGTCTTAATTTCTTCCACCTCTCAATGGAACACACAAGTGTTCTGTAAAGTGTAAAAAAAATATATTTTTCCCTGATTAAATTATGCTGTGAAGTGATTTAATAGTAAAACCAGCTATGCAAGAAACATGATTTTGAGAAGAAAACCCATGAAGCAATACAACTCCTGAAAATTATCAATCATTAAATCCATGCATCCTATTAATACTCTGTACTCTATAAAATACTGGTTATTAAACAAGTTATCACCTTTGGAAAGTCTACTGCTTTAAATTTCACCATTTGATTGAAAATTGAATGATTAACACTTTTCAGTCTAGGACAGTTCAAATCTAGTCTTGGGATTACATGCTTTGAGAACCCTGGATCCTGCTGAGATGCTGCTTTTTGTGAGAGTGTGTGTGTTCTGACCTGCTCTCCTTTTATTTAAAGGTACACACTAAAACAGCAACCATGATAAAAAACTCCTCTGCGAGAGCATAACATCCTTCACAACACACTAGGCTAGACTTGTTACACACAAGCATTAAAAATACAAATTTTGTACACAAAACAGTTGGATCCTAGGTGCCCAAAATAAAGTTCACAAAAATAAAAAAATTTCAAATGAATTGAAAGGTTGTTACTTCAGGATTCTACACCAAAGACTGCATTTACTGTCCAATCTTCAGCCCTACAGAGGACAATCATTAAACACCAAAAACAAGCTATATAAAGCAGATGCTACGGAGGACCAGTACAGACAGAGTGACCTTTTCATATATACAGAAGTCCCATTACTGTACATACATACAAATATACACACATAGAGTTGAAACTTAATGCGATAGCAACACAAAAATTATCCTGAGCAAACTGATCTCCCTACAGACAGTATACTATGGAGCACTGTAGGAAAGGTTCAGCAATGAAGAGTTATTTTCAAGTTACTTTCACACTTTTAAAGCACTCGGTTTTACTTCCATACATTTGTTTTCTATTTTAGAAAACTACTGTGCATTTACAAGCAGGGTTGTACACAGCAGTAGAAAATTATATAGAAAGATTATCTTCTGTGACAGAATTTCAAACTAATGACAATTAAGACATCTCAGTTTCTCTACTAGGTTTTATTAAACAGAAAAAAGTTTCCAGCACTGACAGAAATCAAGTGAAAAACAAGCATATCACCTACTTTTGAGTTCAAGAAGTTTCCTTCACAGAAACTAAGTTTTGCACTACTGTTTCCACCCTATTCAAGGTGATATACTGTGTATTGAATAACTTCACATTAATTACTTCAACATTAATTGTGTTTTGGGAAAGGACAGATAATTGAGACGAAGGGGAAAGAACAGACAACAAAAGCTAGAGTAGTTTTCCTGGTAACACAAGACCAGAACAAACAGCTTGTCTGTATAGATGTAGCAAGAAAGACAAATCAGAGACTAGAAAATCAAAACAGATGAACTGACAAATCAAAAGAGTGAGAAAATGAATTCAGTATCCTGTGTAATAAAATGAGGAAGTGAACCAGCAAAAAACCTACAGAAATAGAAAAAAAAAGAGAAAAAAATTCCTAATTAAACTTAGCACAATCAGAAAGACAAAGAAGGCCTAAAAATAGCAAGAGGGACTACATGCAATTTATTCATTAACTGCATCACCTCTTAATGTGACAAGTCAACAAAATACTTGGATGCTATATTCTTTCCATTTTCAGTAGTCTTTGGAATCACTGCACTACCATGCATATTTCATGCTGACTCCTGAACAGTATTTGTGTTTAGCTTAGCAAACACTATGGTTAAAAGCCTGAAGACATAGAATCATTTAGGTTGGAAAAGACCTTTAAGATAGGGGAGTCTGTATCTCAAAGTGTTGAAGCATAATTTACATATTCAAATGCAGTGTGAAGTATGCTATCACTCTGGATATATGTAAAAATGTGCCTTGAATTCTTGCTTTAAAAATGCTTATTGTCTTTTCCAAAGAACTGCAGTCTAGGAATCACCTAGTAAGATGGATCAAAAGCTGGAGCAATACTCTAAAATTTTGTCACATCCTTCTCATGTGCCACTTCAATTGTATCTACCATGCAACCTACTGACAAGGAAAGGGTTACCATTCCCTGATTTTGCCATACAGTGGTAAGATTTGATTTCTGCGTATATGTGAACTAGTTTTAGATCATCCTTACTCCTGTAACTAATGCAATCCACTTTCCAAGAAAACAGTAACATCTCATTTAAATAGTAGAATCCTGATAGAGAGCACTGAGCCCACCATACACCTCTCCAGCTGTATGAAGTATGCGCACTTTCACAGACTGCACATGTGTAAACACAATTCCGATTCCTTTGCTTCTACTACTCACTGTGCAGAAAGAATCATTTATCATCTCCTTGACTTTAAATGCCCATGTCATAGACCATGTCTTTTAATGAATAAGAATGACAACAAGTTAAAGCACTAGTAGTTCAGTGTGATTAAGGAAGTTAATTGCAAAGATAATGGTTGGTTTATTGAATGTTATGAGCATTCATTCCATTGGCTTTCACAAGAAATTCAGGGTGTGGCTTCCTGGTCAGTTTAAGCTGATCTATGGCTAGAGAGAGCAAAGGCAGTCATGTCATTCCTCACCCTCGTGTTTTCACAGCTCTCATCACAGTGACTAACAACTGCAAGGCAGCATGGTACCAGAATAATTTATTTTACCATGCAGTTCACATACGACAGTTGCTACACTATGAGGGAGGTGTAGAAATGCACTGTTGAAGATGGTGCTGCTCTTTGGGCAGCAGACCTGAGTTTCAACAACTTCAGCCAAGAGGGAAACAGCAAGAGCAGGGAAGAATGGTATCAACAGAAGTAGACAAAATACTTTTTCACCTACCCACTATGCAAAGAGTTTTCAAAAATGCTGCCTCTAACTCCAATGTAAAACTCACGTCCACAGACCTGAAGAAACAGGAACAATTTTCACATGCTGAAATGAGAAAAGAGAAATTTAAAAAGTCTCTTAAATATGGTCTTTCGTAAAAAATATGCAGCACCAAATGAAACTGCAAGTACAAAATATACACAATGGTCAAAAGCAGGAGAACCAAAAGCAAAAGTGCAGTTACATGCAACAGTTAATGAGTGCGCAAGAATTAAGAACTGCAACTTGAAACAACAGCTGCAGGCATAATTTTATGATATAACTAACTCTCATCCTGTTTTGACACATGTTTTGTTTAATTGGGATATTCTCTAAAAGAAAGTTGACAAACACACACTTGTGCTTATGACTTAACACAGGATTAGTTCAGCAGAAAACCTGGTAAGTGCTCCCTGGTAGAACCCAAATCAACTCCTTATCTCCCCAGACAGGGTACACAAAGCAGATTAATTGTTTTGACTACAGACCAAATCAAATGAACAGCAATTTGACAACTGCTAGGGAAACTAAGAGATTTATTCATATTTTGCTGTTTTCATGTTTCTGATTGTGATAGATTATTTCCATTTCTGATTATATCAGACAGTAGTAGTAAACAAGATTTGGGAGTGAACAGCAAGCTCTGGAGAGAGAATTTCATTCATACCAGGCTATACTACCTGTTTTCCACAAGCACCTAACTCAAAGTGGGCTAAAAACAGGTATTTATGAAGCAACTATATCAAAAAACTATGTAATTCTATGTAAAATATAAATTTTTAAAAAAGGCTTCTGAGCCAGAAATCCATGGATAATAAGAAGGAAGTGGTTGATGACCCTTAAAAAGCTTGAGCATTATCTTCTAAAATTCCAAGGTCTTGTTACCTGAAGATTTAATCTGGCACCAGAATGACTGGATTTAATTTGAAAATGAAACACCGCTGGTGTGTATAGTGTTGTTACTGGGTTTCCCTCTTATTAATCCACAAGGAGGCCACTAACCTCAACTATAAACACCCATAGGTTTAGGTACATATCTGGTCTGCTGTTGATAGCTAACAAAAAATTACAGTTCATGCCACTCTGGTTTCTTTAAATTTTTTAAGTTTAACTTGAGTCACATATTCCTGCTAACAAAATAAGCTTAAATAAAGAACCAATTTCTTTGCCATAAAACTGAAATTCTCACAGCTTTTTACAGAAATTTTCTGATCCAAATAAAAATTATTTTTCTGTGCTTACTTTTACATATTCTCACCCTTATTAAATATAAGGTTTGGATCTAAATTAGCCTCAGCATTCCACAGAAAGAAATTAATTTTATTTAAGAAATTAAATTTATTTTTGTATTAAAGCAGCATGAGGTGTAATTTTTCTTCTTTGCCTTTTTTTTTAGTTTTTGATTAAATGACCTTGAAAATAAAAAGTCACAAGACAGCTTCTGAAAATTTTGTTTTACTTTAGGTTTACTGGGGCAGTTTTAACCAACACCTCAATAGCTTGCATTTTCAACTAACAGTTTGGAGATCAACCAATGGCATTCGATTCTCAGAAGGTATTTAGCATCTTCTAACAAAAAAAGAACATTTCCAAATCACTCAAAAACTTCCTGATGTGTCACAGGCAGCACTTAGCATCTCAGAGCATACTCAAACTTGCAGTTATCACCAACCACCTGTATCTTCACTGAAACACATAAAGGCTCTACTTCAGAAAATTTCTTTAAAAACACTCAGTTTATGTTTACACCTTTATTATGTCTATAATCTTTGTTTCACTCTCTCAAAAGGAAGTTATTTAGGGAGGTTCTACCTTGCAATGTTAAATTAACATAAGTTATCTTTATTCGTATTTCGGGGCTGATACGTGACTCTTCTTCCTTCCTTTCTCAACTGAAATAATAAAACCTTCATGAAAATTAAGAGAAAAATACTTTAGAAAAGAGGTCATCATACTAATTGTATGACAGCAATACTACACCCACATTAGATAGCAATTCCACAACTTAAGAAAAAAAAAAAAAAACACCACCAAAAAAGCATCCCTGCATTCTCAAACAGAACACAGGAAAAACAAAATTACAAGTTCCTCTACAAGCACATTTGACAAATTAATAAAAGAAATATTCTCACTCCAGTGAGATCTTTCTTAATTTTCTCTTAAAGTTTTGCACTTTTAAAACAAATGTGAAAAAATGCTGATCATAGCAGAATTACTCAGTATAAATTTTAATTAAATTTTTCAAAAATATACCTCTTTAGACTATTTGCTGCTTCATTAATCAGCATTTATAAAAGACTTTTCTCATCAGTATGTCTCCCTATAAAGACTTCTACTACCACAGTGTGTTAAAAGATGTCAGGAAATTTTTTGAATCACAAGGGAAAAAGAAGCCTTAACTTCTGTATCAGAATACCTAGATTTTAAGAACAGCAAAGGTCTTACAAGTCACCAACATGCAGGACACAAGTTTAAGTTTAGTGTAACATCTACATCTTTGCATGAAGTTGGATGCGCTGACTTCCATGAACATTTCACCTCTGCATACGGTTACAATGAAAAAAATAAACATTAGGCATGGTTAGTTTCCTGGGACAGCTGAATTTCCCACCATGGCCAAGACTTTGGATTTTGAAATATCAATAGGTAAAGGAAAAATATCAGCAATCAAATTTTCACTTAAAAAGTAGCCAGGGAAGTTAGCAGTACACACAATGAACTTGGGTTTATTACTTAGTTTCAAGTTGCAAAACTTTATCAAGACATAAAACAGCCAGCTACCGTCAAACTATCCCAGCAGTGGGAGCACAATAATTCAGACTTGTTTAAAATATTTTTATCTTCTGAGGACTACAATGCTGTAGAAACTTCATCCCTGTAACAATCTGCTGCATAGTCAAGGCTTTCAGTAAGGTCTATAAAAATGCATTACATGAATAACCATCCTGATTATTGATTAACCCCGCAGAATAGATGTCAATCAGTTCGCTTCCACATATGCACTTCAACCAGGCACCAGCGACAAGGCGAATAGCAGCGGCTCCACGTTTTCTCTGCTATACAAGCACCCCCCAGACTCGGGGTACTGAACTTCAACTACCACGTGAAACCGCAAATACCCAAAAACTCATCGCGATCCACCGCTAACCCGCGCGCCAAAGGATTTTTTACCACCTTATTAGGGCTAACTCCGTTTGTTAAAGTTTAAAACCCGGGCAGGCCCCGAGCGGCGGCCCGCACCTCCGCCCCGCGGAGGGTCGGGAGCGCGTCCAGCCCCGCCGAGCGGCGCCTCCCGGCGCATCCCGGCCCGCGGCCCCCGCGGGGCAGGAAACCGGCCCTGGCCACGGCCGCGGGGAAAACGCGACGCCGGCCGCCCTGGGAGAAAAAGAGAGAAAAAGAAAGAGGAAGGGAACGGAAGCCAGACCCGCACGCCCGGAGTACCACAAAGTTCCCCGCGGCAGCGCCCGGCCCCTCAGCTCTAGCTCGGCGACGGCCGCCGGCTTCCTCCTTCCACAAGTACCTGGTGGAGCAGCCCTCGGGAATATCCCCACCCCAAGCCCGGCCCCTCCGAAACCCGGCCCCTCTCCGACACCCACCTTTCCCCTCGCTCCGCTCCCTCCGACGGGGGCGGAGAGGACCTCCCCCAGCCCCTCTCTCTCCACCCCCGCTGCTCCGAGGAAGAAGGAGCCGGGATGTGCAGGTCACCGCCCTGCCCCGCCCCGCCGCAGGCGGCACCAGGTGGAACCCTCGGGGCGCTCCCCGCGGCCAGCGGCCGCCGCCCGCCCCTCAGCGCGGCCCCGGCGCGGCGGCGGAGCGGGACTCCCGTGCACGGCCCGGCCCGGCGGGGCGGGCGGGGAGCGCCCGCGGGCGGGGCCGCCCCGGAGCGGAGCGCGGCGCAGGCGCACCGAGGGCCTGCGCCCCCCCCCCCCGGCCTTTCCCTCCGTGGCGCCTGCGCAGTGCGGCGGTCCCGCCGCTGTGGGGCGCGGTCGGGCTATGCAGGGGCCTCGCCCGCCCGCCGCAGAGCACGGGAACAAGGCATCGATCGCTCGGCATCACTTAAGCTGGAAAAGACGCCGAGGTCATTGAGTCTAATCTGCGACCGAACACCATGTCAACTAGACGATGGCACTACGTCCAGTCCTTCGTTAAACACCTGGGTGACTACTGGGGGACGGTGACTACTCTGGGCAGCCCCATTCCAAACTTTAATCCCTTCTGTGAAAGCGTTCCTCCTGATGCCCTCCCCTGGCACAGCTTGAGGTCATTTCCTCTTGTCGTGTCGCTTGCTGCCTGGAAGAAGTGACCGACCCCGACCGACCCCGACCTTCCTTTCAGACAGTTGTGGAGAGTGGTAAGGTCTCTCTCCCCTGAGCCTCCTTTTATCCATCCCCAGCTCCCTCAAGAAGAAGGAGCTCTTCGGAAGATTTGGGCTCCAAACCTTTCCTCAGTTATGTTTTCCTTCCCTGGGTTCTCTTCAGAACCCTAGTGTCTTTCCTGCTCAGAACTGAAAGCTGGACTTGAGGCACAGTCTCAGCAGTACCCAGTGATGGTCAGGAGGATGGTCAGTGTCCTGGTCCTCTTGGCCACACTATTGCTTGTACAAGCCAGGACATCATTGTCCTTTTTGGCCAGCTGGGCACACTATGGCCTCATGTTCCATCATTTGTCAAGCAGCACCTCAGGTCCTTTTCTGCCAGGCAGCTTCCTATCCACTCCTCCCCCAGCCTGTAGTGCTGCAAGGTTCAGGGCAGCAGCCACAGGTCAGAGGCTTCATCATCCCTTGAGGGCCCCAGGGTCCTCCTCCCCTTTGGGTCCCACAGACCACCTGAGGCAGCCAGGACAGAGGGAGAAAGCTTGCCACTCACCCAGCATCAGAAGATGGGATTCAGGTACCAGCCCTGCCGTGGATGCTGGTTGTGCTTTTCCTCTGTGTGGTACAGCCTCAGCACTGGCTGTTGTGCTGTTAAAAGGTGGTCAGCCCCTGTCCCTGTAAAAGCTGGACATGTGGGTTTGTGAATTCGCTGAGCCACATGTTAGGGAAACTTCCCTACTTGACCAGGAGCCACTCTGGCAGTCAATCTTGCACAAGCTGAGCTGCTATCAGGGCCCCTTCACAGCTACACTCCCCTACTCACACTGTAACACCAGATTTCCATGCCATCTCCACCCCAGGTTGCCCGGAGCAGAGTTTCAGAAGTCCACATTCCCTGGGTGCAGGGGACAGATGTCTGGTCCCCTGACTGGAGAGTAGAGCAGGAAGCTGGGTGATGCTGGGCAAGGTCTGGTGACGTACTTGTGGCTCTGGGCAGTTCAAGTGAGCTGCATCTACGTCCTGCTCCTTGCCCAAGGGCAAGAGGTGCCCTGGAGATACCAGATAGAGACATCTGTGTTTCATGTAACTGCAAGGAATTGTTTTCCTCTGGTTATGTCCTGTGTAGGGTGGACTTCCCAGAGCTAACTTTCTTTTTTTGGGCTATGTTATTAAAGAAAAGTGTAGCCTCAATCAAATGGATTGCAGTCGCAGGACAATTCTTGAATGTCCTGTGAGTATGATAGATTTCACTCCTAAGAATACAGGAGTATCTAGAAGTTTGCTTTTCTGTTCCCCCACAAACTACAGGAACAGGACAAGTCACCATGATCAAAGTACTTTGGGGAGTAGTTGTTTGAAAAAAAAATGAATTTTTGTCTTAACATAAGGGTCAAAAATAAATTTTAGACATAACAGCAGACTCAGAAATTATTATGTTTGAATCAGTTATTATGAGAAAAGGAAATGAGAATATTTATCAATGTATCTATTTTAGATATGCTAATATGAGAACATACATATAAACATATGAGAATATATGAATATATTCAATATTTCCAATGTATTGGAATATATGTTATATATGTTAGTAATTAAACTTTTATATGTATATAAATCTAAAAATTAAGGATTTTTGAGTCCTTTGAAAGAACTTTTCTTTAGAGGTCAGATTGTGAAAAATGACATACAGTTTCATCCCTTAGCACACATGTTTCTTGTTACAAGTTAAATATACAACGTAATTTGAAAATACTATAAGGGTTCTCCTGTAATTGCTCTGTACACTATAAAAATAGAAAGAAGTGTGTTTTGCCAGTAATCTAGACTTTGCTGCCATTGAAGAATGCTTTTAAATAAGCTTTCAACTGCAATTCACAAAGCCAATAGAAATTTTGATAGATTGCTATAATAGAGAAAGAAAATAAATCCTTTGTGATGGGGCCTGTGAGCTGGTTGCTAACACAAGCAGGGAACAACACAAAGGAAGAAAACTTTGATCATTCCCTTCCTGGGAGGAAAGAAGTGCAGGGGGGAAAGAGAGATAAGGATAATGTGAGGGAAAACACTTCTAGGAAGCAAACTTGGGCTTTGGGAGTACTATTCCTACTTCACCTGTCACACTTTTAGTGACTGTATGTTTGTTTTCGGTTTGGAGGTTTTGTTCAGTTGTGGTTTTGTTTGTTTGTTTTTAATTGGTCCCCTCTTTCTGTTTATTAATTTCAACTTGCTTTTCTGATTTGTTATGTCTGTAGCTTTTCTCTTTTTCTCATTAATTTAAACTGTATTCTTCCTGACTTATGTCAAATTCATGTTTCTTGCAACTTTAGGGAAGTCCGTGGAGTTGTGCTCTCTATAACTTAGGTGTGTGTGATTGTGTTGAACAGATATGTTGTTTCCAGCTGCCTTTTTTATACATTCATATTAACTGAATGATGGTCTTGTTTACTTTAAAGAGGTATATAGTGTGATTTAATTAGATAGAACTTCGAGGAAGAACAGATATCTGTATGCACAGATCCAATTATAGCATCAGGGCCTGGGTGCACGATATTTTGTCTGCTCAGCCTACAAATACGAGTAGACAGATGCAATTAGCCAAACCGATCTATTTTAAACAAACTATGTTTATCTGGTATTAGCAACACCATATTTTACTAAAAATTACTTGTCTTTGATGTTATTCTATCAAGTTTAAAGAAAATAACAACTACTGTATTTTTCTCTTATTGATATTGTTGTTGTCCATATTGCTAACACTTGTTTACAAACCAAAACCAAATTACCTGGTTTTGTGTTTTGGAGTTGTAGTTGTAATTCCATGGTTTTGAGTGTTTATGACATAAATTAATATTTGGCATCTAAAAGGTCTTCTAAGCTGCTCTCTATTCAATGAGGACCTATTATCCATTTTATGTAGCTCCTGTTTACTCAATAATTGGATACATTGTTGGTTTTCAGGTAATTCTTCTACTAAAACTCCAGTTCTTTGTAATATGTTATGTTTATGTAACCAGATTATATTTCTGAGAATACTATGCAGTACCACTTATAGTAGGAACTTCTTTGTTTAGTTTCCTGGAAAAAAAAAAAACCCTAAGAGATTTCTTAACAGGGTAGTCATTGACTAGGTCATTTGACTTGCTGCAGCCTGACAACACAAGGCTTTCAACTAGAGACTGTAGCTCAAGAAACAAAAGTCCTTATTAAACCTTGCAATTCACTGCAATTTTACCATCTCCTCAGCTGTTGTGGTGCAACTAAACTGCAAAGTTACTCCACAATCTGCATTTAAAAAGGTAACTTCCTCCACCTTTTTTGGTTTTAGGATTAATACAGTAGTGTAGAACAGCAGACATCTGGAAAGAGCAGTCATGGACTTCCATGGTCCTACCCCTCTCAGGTTTACTGTGCGCTGTACAGGCTGGCAGCTCCTCTAGGGTATGGCTGCTCCCCCAAACTGCTCACTGCACTGAGTCAGAAATAAAGCTGCATCTTTGATCATCACTTCTGGAGAGAAGCAAAAGTAGATGCTTTCTCTGACTAAACCAGTTCCTTTAAGGGAAATACTCAAAGTGACAATTACATATTGTGATGTGTTAAAATACATGTGCTCTTGCCATAGTCATGCATTAAGTTACCATTAAAGAATTTAGCTACACTGTTTAACTATAAAGTCTATAATAACCTCACATGAGGAAAATGTAGCATTTGAGACCATGTTTAATCTCCTGATTTCAATGCAGAATCATTCTAAGATCACAGTAAACCTAAATAGCATTTATTGGCAAATGGCAACAAATTAATATATGTCTGCCTCTTGGAATGTACTAACTAAATGACCAGTGCTGGAAGAAACATAGCTAACCTGTTAACTATAGCCTGTTCAAATTAGTCCAGAGCTGGCAAGATCCTTGGATGCCTTAGGAGGTGGCAAAAGATCAGGGGAGAGCAACAAAAGGCTTTTGCAGAGTTTGGGTTTCAAGAGTGTGTAATATTTAAGAATATTACAGTGTGATAGAGTGTGTAATATTTCAAAATAGTGTGTAATATTTAAGAATGGCAGAAATTGAAAGATATTATGACTGTGTTTGTTGATATAAAATTTTTGGTTGTTCCTAGACCTTAAAGGAAAATGCTGATGCAAAATGTAGCAAATTTGGGACCTAAAATTATGCTCCAAAATCAGTATTTGTGTATAGAACTGACAGAATCTGTAAAATCTGGAACATACAGCCCCTAGCCCCAGTGAGGTAAATACATTTTGTTTTTAAAATAAATATTTACAAACCTATTAAGTGTTACAGATGTGAGAGATCAGAGCATTTAAGGACTGTTTTTAAGGAGGACTTCCAGAGGCAGAAGTTACCAACCTATTTGTGAGGACAGGTGGGGCTCTTCTAGGAAGGCAAGTGTCTTTTCATCATGGAAAGGTCAGGTAGCAGCAAGAAAAGGCTGTTTCTCCCAAAAGAAGGTTTAAGGAGAGCAGCCACAAGGCAGGCCAGGTAGTGACCTTGGCAATACAGTGCTGTCCCCTGGCACTGGAGGCAGGGGAATCCAAACAATGATTCAGGCACAGTAGGGGCAAGTGCACCTATGATGTAGCTAAGCAGAGACTGAAGGCACAGACATGAGGTTAAATGGAGACTCCAGTCAGAAAGTGTAGATGTAGGCTCTGGGAGAGGCTTGTCAGAGAAACCAAAAGCTATTTGTCATCAAGGTTTCTGACAGGGTCATACTGGGTGTGGACTCTCCTGTTGACTCTGTTTATTTCAAAGGGAGAAAGAAGATGGGATACCAGGATGAAGAGAAGCCAGAAGAAAGTTTTTCATCTTCTCTAGTGTGAAGGGCTGTTTGGAAGAAAACTAATGGTCAGAGTTTCCTTTGAGCAGAATGTTTGTTGGAAAAGCAGACATTGCTTTTGGATGAAGAAATATTCCTACTGTTTTTCCTCTGATGGGACACAGAGTAGTGATATCATCTTCTATTGAAAGAGATTCCTCCCCCAAGCCTTCTGGATAACATCAAAACACTCTCTCTCATGTTTTTCTCACTCCATTTTTTCCCCAGATGGAAATGGCTTGTTTGCATTAGTTGCTTTGTGTTTTACAAGTACTTACAGTTATGATATAGCTAATGTAGCTAATGAGAATATCTTCAGGATGTAACAGTTGTGTTAACTTCGTGAAAGTTGGAGATAATTTGGCCTAGGGTTTCTTACCTGACTTGGTTGTTGACTGATTGCCTATTTTAAGCATCTACTTTTTAGGATGCAGACTAATTTATTGTACTTACATCTTGACATTCTGTGACATGGATTTCTGGTACAGCTTATCTTCTGTAAAACTCTATAAGTTTATTCAATTTTTTGTCAACTGAGGCTACTGCTGTGCCTAATAATGGAGAAATGATCACATCTTTTTTGTAAAGAAGCCTTTGTACTTCATTGTGTGAACAGCACCACATGGGTATAACAGGTTTGTTGCCCCCTTCATGTGCCTTCCTGCTACATCTTGACATAACACCTGTGTAATAAATTTGTTAGCACCTCCAGGTGCCTTTCTTCTACAGCTTAGCATAACAATACCCTCCAGAGGTAAGCTTTTTTTGTTTGTTTCATATTTGGAAGTGTCAGGGAAATGGCAGAACTTCCTAGATGGCCAATTAGCTGATAACTGTTATAGTGGAATATCATTATCACACAGCACAGTTTTTTTCTCCCTGAAGAATTTTCTTGACATTCTTCCAGTGTTTATTAATGAACCAAATTTCCTATCAGGGCATGGCTCTAACAATTGAAACAATTGAAAAGATCTTTATTTTACGTATCTAGCATACTTATATGCTAGATACGTAAAATACTTATGTATCTAGCATACTTATACTTTTTTTATTTCCAAATATTAAATAATCTGCTTTTGGTAGGTAACTGGCAATTTAAATTTTCTCAGTATTCATATTGTCCCTTTCAGACTTTGATTTATTTGAAAGAGTGTCATGTTCACGACTTGTTATTTTCATACATCTGTCATTAGTTAGTTGTCCCTTAGGATGCTCCAGTGTGATTTTAGAGTTCATTTCCACATTACACTCAGAAAATTACTATTTCTAGTTCTATAGGCTTTGTTTCACAGATACAGAAGCACTGTCTCGTATGAACTTTGTAAATACCTACATGTGCCAGCTTACACATGACTGGATGAGGAGTTTAAGCCAGGGAAACAGCTGCTATATGTTTAATTTCTGGTCATCTGGAATAAGGATCATTTGCAACTGCACAGTGTTACTTGTATGTATTTTTTTACTATAGTTAACAATTCTGTTCCACAACTTTTTGGAATTACTTGGTACCAAAGAATTCACAGACTTGCAGAGTTTGAATTTAAATTTGTTCATGTGTTTTGGTCATGTGTGGTCACAAACTGGTCAGGGCAAATGGGTAATTTCTGAAGATTAATCTCTCTACTTGCAGTCCCATGGATCTAAATAATACATCGTTCTAAACTAAGCCATTTATGCCAAAATTTCTTAGGCTGTAGCACAGTGTCTGTTTCTGTCTTTTATCAGGTCATGGTCTAAATGCCTAGAAAAGTGCTGAAGGACTGAGACCAAATCTGGTAATTTTGGTCCTGGTCTTATGCCTCCTCCACTGGAAGAGCTTTTAATTGCTGCTGGTAACAGTGTGTACTGTAGACTTAAACCTAGGCTTTCTTTCATACACCAAATTGTTCATAGACTCCTCTGAATGAACTTTTGATAAGCCCTGTCTTTCTGCTCAGGAAGCCATCCATATTCCTGCGAGATTTACAAGGTTACAGGTGCCTATGTGAGGTTGTATTTCCAGTCATAGTTCTCTTCTGCTTTTTTAACTAACTGTCAGGTGAAAAAGAAAATTGCAAAATGAACATGAGAAGTGGAGTTCTTTTGCCTTTTAGGCTGAACTGGAAAATAATATGAAAAGGGTGCCCTTAGTTTTATTTGAGAAGACTGCTTCTGCCAGCTCAGATTAGTCCCATTTTACAAACACTTGACCTAGTAACACTAACAAAAAGGTGATAATCTAGCAGAAGATGAATTGAGTGTTAGGAACTGACTAATAGAGATTTGGCACAGCTTTTAGGAGAATGCTTTTCCACTCTCTTTTTTCTTTCTTAATGACTCATTTTTCTCATATAGTTTTAAGGAATGACTAATCAACTTTGTGTATGACTGTACTTGAACACAGGTGGGGAAGATGCTCATTTGGGGAAGTTGGGTAATGCTATCAAAAGGTGATGAACATCTGTCAAAATCATAATTTATAAGAGTTACAACAGCTGTATTAATGACTGCATTGTTGGTCTGCTCTTTCATGTATCCACCCTCTTGCTTCGGTTTGGCTTGCCCATTTTTCAGGGCAGGGCTAGTCATGCACTCTGTGTTTGGCCAGGAAGTCGCCCACAGGACTCAGTCTTTAGTGTATGCCAGATAAGCAACAAAAGATAGCAGAATAGAATAGAATAGAATAGAATAGAATAGAATAGAATAGAATAGAATAGAATAGAATAGAATAGAATAGAATAGAATAGAATAGAATAGGAGTTGAATCTTTGAAAGGAACCTGCAAAGATCATCCTGTCCAACTGCCTGGCCCCTTCAAAGCTAACCAAAAGTTAAAGCATTTGATTAAGGGCATTTTCCAAATGCCTCTTACTTGGGGAATCAACCACCTCTTTGGGAAGCCTATGCCAGTTTTTGACTGGATAAGACAGACTAATGAAACAATCCACTATCCTCCCAGGCTTTTACTTTTGCTCCTTCCAGAGAATCACACACTGCTCCATTACCTTACCACGTAAAGCATACTTAGCCTGGGCTTACTGAGGTCAGGCTAACTGGCCTATAATTATCAGGATCCTCCTTCCCACCCTTGTTGTGAATGGGCGTCACCATTCAGTCCTCTGGAACCTCACCAGTGAGCCAGGACTGTTGGTAAATGATGGAGAGTGGCTTCACAAGCTCATCTGTCAGCTCTCTCATCACCCTGGGGTGGATGGCATCTGGGCCCATAGGTTTATGAATATCCAAGCATCTCAGAAGTTCTCTGACTGCCTTCTCTTGGATAATGGGGGGACCATTCTGTCCCCTGACACCATCTACCAGCCCAGGAGGACAGTTGTCCTCAGGACAAGCCATCTTCCCACTAAAGACTGAGGCAAAGAAGGCATTAAGCACTTCCACCTTCTCCTTATCTGCACTTACTAAGTTCCCTCCCATATCCAGTAGAGAACAAAGGTTGGTCTTACCCTTCCTTTTGCTATTAATATTGTAAAAACATTTTTTATTATCCCTTACAAAAGTTGCCAAATTAAGTTCAAACTGAGTTTGGACTCTCTAATTTTTTTCCTAGATGCCCTAGCAAGCCCTTTAAATACTTCCTGAGGGACCTGACCCTCCTTCCAAAGATGATACATCCTCTTTTTATTCCTAAATTCCTTCAAAACCTCCTTGCCCACCCAAGCTGGGTGTTTACCTCATTGACTCGTCTTTCAGCACACAGGGACAGTCTGTTCCTGTGCCCTCAGGATCTCTGTTTTGAAGCACACCCACCTTTCCTGGGCTCCCTTGTTTTTAAGTGCTGCTTCCCAAGGAACTCTCTAAGTCTCCTGAGTAGGCCAAAGTCTGTCCTTCAGAAGTCCAACATAAAAGTCTTATTGGAATTCATTTCACCAAATATCAAGAACTGTGTAATTTCATGATCACTCTGCCCCAAGCAGCCTCCAAGCACCACATCTCCCACCAGCCCATCTCTATTTGCAAACAGCAGGTCTAACATAGTCCCTCCCCTGGTGGGTTCACCCACCAGCTGTGACAAAAGTTATTCTCCACACACTCTAAGAACTTCCTGGACTGTCTCTGTTCTGCTGCATTAAGTTCCCAGCAGATGTCTGGTAGGTTGAAGTCACCTACAAGAACAAGGGCTGTGATCCTGACACATTCTCCATCTGCTTGTAGAATAAGTTGTCCACCTCTTCCTCCTGGTTGGGTGGACAATAACAGGCTCCCAGTAGGATATCAGCCTTGTTGGCCTTCCCTTAATTCTTACCCACAGGCATTCAGCTTCATCATGATTAGTTTCAATACCCATAGCATCAAAACCCTCCTTAGTATAAAGGGCCACCCCTCCACCTCTTCTCCCTTTCATGTTTCTTCTGAAGAACTTGTAACCATCCACTGCAGTGCTCCAATTATGTGAGTCATCCCACCACGTTTCTGTGATGATGACTACATCACAGCTTTGTTGTTGCACCACAGCCTCCAGCTCTTCTTGTTTGTTACGCTGTGTGCATTGGCATACATGCACCTCAGCTGGGCTACTGATTTCAGCCCTAACTCAGGCTTACCACCCTTAGGCCTGCTTCCATACAGCTCCCAGATACATCCCCTTCCCCCTTCAAATGTAGTTTAAAGCCCTCACAAGTTCCACCAGTTCATAAGCTAAAATTCTTCTGCACTTAACAGAGAGATGGAGCCCATTTGGTTCCAACAGGCCAGGTGCTGAAAAAGTTGCCCCATGATCAAAGAACCCAAAATTCTGCTGATGACACCTACCCTTAAGCCACTTGTTGACAGTGTGGGCTCTCCTATTCCTTTCACTTGCACAAAAGGACCTGAGCAGAACACTACCTGCACTCCTGCCCTATCAGCTACTTGTCCCAATGCCCTAAAGTCCCTTTTAATTGCCCTGACACTCCTCTTTTCAGTGTCATCACTGCCAGGCTGGAGTATCAGCAGTCAGTAATAACCAGAGGGCTGAATCAGCCCAGGGAGTCTCTCGGTAGTATCCTGTACCCAGGCCCCAGGGAGGCAACAGACCTCTCTGTGCAGTGGGTCCACTTGACATATGGGGCACTCTGTTTCCCTCAGAAGTGTGAGGGAGGCTCTCTGGGCAGATAATTTTCTTCTGCCCTCTGGCTGACCCTCTAGGTCCAGAGGCTCATACCTATTCTGAAGTGGACCCAGGTAGGTAATAGGGGTCAGGAGGAATTTTTATTACCTCTCCAAATAGGCACCCATTTCCAGTCCCCTTCATCCTCCAGTGTTGTCCTCTTGCTCCTCAGAAATGTTTGACAAGTGAGAAACTTTGTCAAGCAGTTGCAGTACACAGTCTCTTTATATGTTTCTTGTAGCATTTTTTTGTGTTCCTCCTTTTGGACAGAATAGTAATACCTGGTAATATTTATTCCCTATTGTTTTCAAGTACAAAAATCCTTTGACCATAGTATGAAGACTTCAGATTTAGAGGATGTGCCTTATTTCAGTTATAATATACTGGGATATCAAGAGCTCTTTACAGTCTGAAGGAATAAAAAATGTAGTATTTGGCTATAAATAGAACTTAAATTTATATCATGCACTGGATGGCAGTCATTTTAATCTGACTTACAGTAAGGGCAGTACTTTAAGAACAAGAGCCTAATTCTGCAAGTCTTTTGTACTGAGATCCAAGGACTTAATTCAGGCTCTATGAGATACTGGACCAAAGTTGCAAAGAGTTAATATCTGTGTGGGGACACTGGGCTAAATCCTTAAGTGTGTTTCTATTTCTACTTCTGTTTTCAAACTGTGTTTTCAGAACCTGTAGAATATGAGGTGTGATCAGTTGTACCAATAACAATGATTTTTTAGAAGGCTTGAAGGAGTATTGTGTCAGAAAGGAGTTAATTAAGTAACTTTTTCCTGTATTATTATTGTAAAAGTGACCAGGAAGTATTTGGCAGCAGTGGGTAGGAAATGCTTCTTTTGTTGCATTTCTTGCCCATCTGTAGTCAAGATCCATAGATATGGAACACCATAGCTCTCATAGTTATGAGAACACCAGCTAAATAGAGCTTCCTGAAAAAAATTACGAGGCCGGGAACTCTAAATGGCTCACAAGATTTTTAAAGAATGTATAATTTCTACTGCATAAATGGCTACTCATAATCTGATGCTTTGGACTGCATTAAAATAAGATACATTTATTAAGAGCCTGCATGGTTTAAAGCTGTACAAAAAATTTTGGTAGAAATAGGAGGGCCTCATTTTCAAAGGCACTGGGAAATGGAAACAGTGAGTTTTGTGGTTGGCACAGGTGGTCTGGCCCTGTCTGCAGTTAGCCTCAGCATATCAAATGAAGGAAGAATGTAGCAGGAGTCTTTTTAATTAATCTTCATGTTTACATTGGCCCTTTGGTTCTTTGTATGCTTGAGTATGTGAATGTACAAAGGGAAGGCTGCACCTTAGTTAATACGTTATGTAGTGAGATTTTTGTCAGCCTAGCCTTTATGCTAGTTGTACTCACCAGTAATTTATTACAGACTTATTAAAAACTTCACTTTGAAGAAGGCAATGACTCTATTTCAGCTTTTGTTTTGGTTTTCTGTGGGCTTAGCTTTCTTAAAAACAATTTTAAGATCTGCATCAGTGAGATATCAAACAGAAATAAGAAATTATCCATGGACACTTGGCTTAGTCACAAATTTTTCTAGCCATCTGCATTTAGTTGTGCAGATGTTACAATCAGTGTTCCCCATATATCAACTTATTTTGAGATATTACTCTGAAAGTTATAGCATAGATATTCCTTCTATGTTTTCCCCTTGGTTTTCTGTATATTACATACATAAGCTAAAGCATGCAGAATCCACAAAGTGAGCACAGAGCTTTGTCCTCACCATTGCTGCGGTGTGGAAACACAGTCAAAATACAAATATCCCAACCGTGAGATTGCCTGTTACTTTGGTGTGCTCAACACTGAAAAGCTTTTGCTGCCATGAATGATGCAGATTAGGGAATCTTCCAGAGCGTTGATGCCTATAGCTGAGCACAGCTGTACTGGCAAAAAAATTAAATAATCCTTTTGACACTATACAAAATTAGGTAACAGAGACTAACAAAAGGTTTATCATAGAAATTAATTTCTTGCAAGAAAGAGAAGAAGCTTGCTTTTAGTTCCACCACTCATAATCTGAATTGCTTTTACACAGAGAAACATTGCATACTGCTTTATAAAAAACTTTTCATTTCAGCTGCTTTATCTTCTCACTGTGATATCACAGTAAAATTCCACAGAGCTGTTGGCATAAGACGGTTAAGAAAAATCTGTTGATTCCTGTTCAATAGCACAAAATATGTGCTAGAAAAGAACAACTGTTTCTGAAGAACACATGTTCACCAGCAGAAAATTGTGAAAGAGATCCGTAAGCGCACCCTATCAATCACCTGAGGAGAAGGGAAATGCACTGTTATAAAAAGGATGGAGCCAGATTATTTGCTTTCTTAGACATTTTTTAGCATCTCATTGTGAGTGGAGAGAAGGGAACTCTGGTTCTTAAAAGAAAGCAATATAGCTTCCAATGAGCTGTAAGAAAGAATGCAGCACTAAAAGAAGTTTAGGGTCATTCTAATGTTTTTCACTTCCCTTTTTGAAGTGAAAGCAATGAAGTCAGTATGGCTTTGCTGAAAAGCAGATCACAACTGACAGATATGGTGGCTTTCTACCACGGAGTTACAGCAGTTATGGGTGAAGGAAGCGTGATTTACATCTATCTTGGACTTGTGCAAAGCATTTTACACTCTTCCACATGACATCCTTGTCTCTAAACTGGAGTTGATGCATGTAACACTTTGTGGATAAGGAATTGGCTGGATGGTTGCGTTCAAAGAGTTGTGATCACTGGCCCAATGTCCATGTGGAGACCAGTGATGAGTAGTATAGGACAGCCCCTAATGTCTTTGTTGGTGACAAAGCCAGTGCACCCTCAGCAAGTTTGCTGGTGATATTGGGCTGTGTGGTACAGTCAATGTGCTGCAGAGAAAGGGATGCCACCCAGAGGGACCTGGACAGGCTTGAGAGAGGGGCCTATGCAAATGTCAAAAACTACTAAGCACAAACACAGACTGGACCAAGAATGGTCTGAAACCAGCCCTGAGGAGAAGGACTTGGGGTAGATGAGAGGATGGATGTGACACAGCAATGCTGGGTGCTGGCAGCACTGTGAGCCAATGTGTGCTGGCAGTCTGTAAACTCGACCGTATCCTGGGCTGCATCCAAATCAGCATGGCAAGCTCTGCTCTGTGGGACCCCTCCCTGGCATGCTGAACCCATCTCTGGGTCCTCAGCATAAGGGCATTGACCTATTGGAATGAGTTGAGAGGAGAACCATGGCAATAGCAGGGCCTGGAGCACCTCTCTTACAAGGACAGACTGAGAGGGTTGGGGTTTTTCAACCTGGAGACCAGAAAACTCCAGGGAGAAATTATAACACCTTCCAGTATGTAAAGGGCCTAAAAAAAGACAGGAGAGAGACTTTTTACAAGGGCATGTAGTGACAGGACAAGAGTGAATGGCTGCAAGTCTGAAGAGGGTAATCTTAGGTTAGATACCAGGAAGAAATTCTTTACTGTAAGAGTGGGAGGCACTGGAACAGAGAAGCTGTGGATGCCACGTCCCTGGAAGTATTCTAATCCAGATTGGATGGGGCTGTGACCAATTTGATCTAGTGGAAATTGTTCCTGCCCACGGCAGAGGTGTTGTAACCAGGTAATGTTTAAGATCCCTTCAACCCAAAACATTCTATGATTCTATGTATCTAGAAATACTAAGAAAACTCACCATCAGCTTGTTTGTGCATATGAAACTGAGGTGTTCTGAAGGATTTTGGTGTGAACCTGAGTGTTTCAGTTTTCTGGGGTTCTTGTCAGCTTTTTTACACCCAAAGTGGGAAACAGAGGACCTTGGACATGGCCAAACAGTTCAGACAGCTGAACTTCAGAATCAAAATCTCAATAAGAGATTATGCAAAACCCCAACTGTAGTTTAGGGAGGATGTGCAGAAACCTGAAGTGGAAGAGGTCACAGATGAGAGCCTGGAAGTTGATGCTGACTGAGGATTCAGGAGTGCAGTGCCTTACCAGCAAAGTGGTGAATGGCTAACTGGGGCTGCTACCAGTGCAGCTGTCACAGGCTGTAGTTGTCAAGTCCCAGCTGCCAGCTGGATCCCTGTGGTCAGACCTTTGGGCCTGCACAGTGTCTCATGGAAATAACTGCACAGACCAAGGCAGCTTTTCCTTATAATAAAACCTACTGAAGCCAGTGGATACTGATTCTCTTTGGTTTAATGAGAAGTGATATTTTATAATCTTGTGGTGTCAGTTAGGTAACAAAGAAAACTGTTTCACCTGCTTTTTCTGGACTTGGGATTGTGTTGTATTTTGTTCCCTTGTTTTAGATTAGTTTTAACACACATTATATTTGGTTGTAGACTGATTTTTTTCAACTCAATTACATACAGAAACCACAATTTTGTATCATCATTTTGTATAAGGTTTTGGTTTTATTTGAACAAGTTTAATTACTAATATTTCTTTGGAGTTGTTTGATTGAGTCTTGATCTCGTGTATTTGAATATGCTTATCTTATATTCCTCATGCTCCAATAAATATTTGTTAATCACGAATACTTATAAACCTAAATCATTGCTCCAAGCATTACCATCACAGTTTTTTTCATTCACTGTGTTTCACTGTGACTTATTATTAACTGACTTCCTTTGTAAAAAATAAATCATGTTGTTTATTTTTGACAGTCCTGCTGATATTTGACATTATTTCATTGTGGTAGGGCTGTATTAATGTTTATTCTAAAAAACAAGGTTTCTCCTTAATTTGTTTTAAATTCCTCTTCTCCTGAATATCTAATTGGTATTTTTTCAAGTGGCTTGGCTTACATCCTTGTTTTGGAAAGTTTTATTTATTTATTTATTTTGTGTTTGCTTGTTTTGTTTGTGGGTTTGTTTCTTTGGGTTTTTAAAATTTTCTGTTTTATTACTGTTTTTTTAAAAATAATGTTCAGATAAGTGCTGCAGACAGCTTAGAACATATTCTAACAATTTTTCTTTGACCTGTTCATTAGAATACCACATAGATCAGAAGATAGTAGTTCTGATTGCTGGCATATTTCCTGTCTTTTCCCTTTGATCTATAAAATAGCTGCTCTATAAGATGGCCTCTCAGGCAATTCTTTGTAAAGAAAGTGCCTCTTCCCAGAGAGGTTTCTGCATGGATTAGAAGGCTGAAGCTGTTGGCCTTACCCAAGTGCTCACAGCCTGAATTTTCCCTGGAACTGTGGCTGAAAGAGTTGACAGCTGTGTGGATGAGTAGTAGCAGGAAACATTTGGCTGATCAAGCAGTTCTTTGCCTATCATTAGGGAGAACTTTGTCTGGTACTAACAAGAACATCTCTTAGTTTAGAAACACCTACTCCTGGTGAACCATTGTTAACCTTCTGCAATGATGCTGCACGGTGCATCAAATGGCTGTGGGCATTTCACACACAGAGCATGATGTGTCTCTGTGTGTGTGTGGAGGGGAAGTTTTCCTTTGCAGTAACTTGTTCTCACTTTCTTCTAGGAAAAAATGAAGCTGGTACAGGCACAGTTTCTTTCTCTGCCAGATGCACTACCTCACTGACGTAACTAGCTTTATTTGCTCCGTTTTGCACGCTCAGAATAAAATTAAGCTATTTGTTTAAGTGACAAATGTCAGGATAAATCTTACACTAGCCTGTACTTTGCTGAATGCAGTTATTAATTGAGTCACTGGTTGATTTACACAACGATAGGATTACATAGGATGCCTTTTCATCATGGAGTATTGCTCCTAATTTTAATCGCATGAACAAGAACAATACATATGTTGACACATAAAAATAAGAAAGACCTAATACTCAGAATCTGCAGGAGTGCTATAAAGAAGTGATTCCACTTGGGGGAAAAGTGTGTTAGAGACGGACTAGTTTACTGATCCTGCAGCCTTCCTTGTGCACATATTTTTATTCTCATTATCAAGACCAAGTTTAAGACAAACACAAATACACGTGTGCACGAGGGCGTACTCGGCCCTAGGTCCGGCTAGCTGGTGAGGGGCGAAGGCCAACGCCCCAGCGCATCTGAAGCCAGCCCCCCTCGGCGTCTTGGCCTCGGGCTGGGCTGGGTGATAGCTCGGAGCGGCGCGCTGCGAGACGAATTAGGAGGCGACCACTTGTTGGAGGTAAACTGTCGGTTTATTGCAGAAGCACCAACGGGGATGGGCACCACCAGCAAATGGCCCCGAACAGGGGGCGAGACAGGGTTTTAAGGGAAAAAGGGGGGAAAAGGTAGGGAAGCCCAGCTAACCAATAATAATACATATTTGGAGGTGCTAAACATAATTGACATACCTAAGTAACCAACTAATATAAAGCAAAGGAGGGGCCCCGGGACGGCAGCCAACCATAACCCCCAGAGAGAAGAAGGTTCTCGAAACCTGGGAGGAGAAGGGGATGATTGACTGGGCCCAGGGAGGAGACAACTTTCACTTATAAGGGAAAATAGGGGAGGAGCAATTACATATCGGCAACTAAAAATAGCGAGGTTACCATAGCAACTTAGCTGACAGGGTAGCAGTGGCGGGAAAAACTGGGAAAGGGAGGAACCATTTACAGAAAACAGGGGGATACAATACAGAAAATGAGGGAGCAAACTGAAAAACTTAAGAACGCACTACAGCACACATGTACATATATAATGCACAGCACCAAGCAAAAGTTTCTCTTTCTCTTCACTGAGTTTGATGGCTTGTTCAAGTTTGCAGTACACTAGCACTCAAGTTTGAGTTTCACTTTCAATAAGGAATTCTCAACAACATTCAGAACTGGATCTTAATAGGGCTAAATGATTTGGTAGCTAGCAAAGAGTCTTCCTTTTGCAGTGTTCCATTTGAAGCAGTATAAGCAACAGAAAACTCCAATAATCTAATAATTACTTATCACTAATAATTAAAAAAGAAGACAAAAACTGGCACTTACCTGATCCCTGCTGTTTTATTTAGAGTAATAAGGCTTTGAAAAAATGTATCAGCTCAACCAAGACATGCAGAATGAAAGTGTTAGCAATGGCATCTTGAGAGGACAGGTAGAAAGAACCTGCACTCTGCTATTTGCACAGCAAGTCTGGTATTATCAGTACTAATCTGCAGGAGTAGAAGGAGACTTGAGAAATGCCAAAATGACAAAGACTGGGTTACTGTAGGAGCTAAGCCTCTAGCCACAAGTATTCTCATTCATAGATGACTGACTTAGAATTGTTCTGAGTTACCACAAACATTTGTATTTAGTGAGTGACTCAGTATCGAGCGGTAAATTGTAAAGGATTGATCTTCCCTCTGCTACTTAAGGATTTAAGAGCTACATTGGAAAATTCCAGCCCCCTTGATGCTCATGAGAACTTGTTCAGTCACAGACTGAAGCATAATCCTTATATATCTGTTTTCACTGGATATTAATTCAAGTGACTGGCACACAAACAGAGACAGGCAGTAGCAGATAGATTGTGAAGTTGGTGAACAGTGCTGTATTTATCTCAGTGTATTGCTTCAGTATATGAGACCATGTTTCATAGTCCATAGAGATGCCCTACACAGACATGACCCATGTATGAGAATTTCCTAGGTCATTGTAGAGGCTGTGTGAGACAGGGCTGTGTCTGTCATTTAGGAAACATGCAGAAGTGGTAAGTAAATTAAGTGGATGGGTTGACTGCCTGGACAAAAGAGGCACTATTCCTGTAATTTATATTCCAAGCAGGGTAAGGACCAAAAGTTCCAGCGATATTCAGAAAGTGAAATGGAACGTGGACTGTGAGCAGCTTTGCAGTAAAGGAGCTATAGTTAAGCTAAAACATTGCCTGCAGTCATTTGCATCCCTGTTGGAAAGAAGTCACATCAGCGAATGTGCCGCTACTGGGGTACAAGGCCTGGTGTACTGAAGGTAAACTGTGTGGGTTCAGTGGTTGCTTTGCAAGCAAGAAAGGAAAAGTCTCTGGCCCTTTACAGAAGATGTGAGGAAGGTAGCTCCATATAGGAATTCTCTCAACAATCCAAGCTTAGGAAACAGAAGTTACAGGTGTTAGTGAATATTTGAACAAGTTTGAAAACTGAGATAATTAATTTCTTATCAGAGAGAAATTATCTCAAGGAAGATTTTAAAATAAATAATCAGTGTTTGAATGCAGATAACTGAGAACAGCTATTGGAAGCATCTACCTTAAGGTGACAGCTCCCTTTACCCCTCAGTAATGTGTGTAGTTTGTCTTTACATAAACTCTCATGACCTATTGTTGGTGTTTCAGAGGAAACCAACCTATTTGTATGCCTCTACAAGCATTGCCTATTTTTTGCTTTCTCTTGCCCTTTTTTGCTTGCTGAGTCAGGTGCTCATGGCAGAGATCCTAGATCCTGCTGCCACCTGAACATATGGAGGTGCCCATGTCTCCAGCCACAGACCCATGCCAATGTGGCAACAAAGGGAGAGAATTCTTCCTACACTAAAAGCAAGGGTGATGAGAGTACATCTGTCTGAAGGCCAGTGGTTTAAATTAGATTGATTTGACTGATTATGAAAGACTCCTCAACCCCAGCGTTTGTGAACACCTGCTGTAGCAAATCTGCTGTAGACAAGACACCCAGTCAGTATGGATGATGACCCCAATAACAGGAATACTTGGAGCAAGTGGAAAAGCAGCTCTCCTGTCCAGAGGCCTCTTAAAGGGTTACTTCAGAGGCTCCCTTCTTTTCTGAAACAGCACAATGAGATTGTCTGTGTGGGTTTCTTTTAAAAAATTGACAGTCATGCTTTGATTCAATGCAAGAACTGTGTGGCAATAAATCTCTCCAACTATCAATAATGTTATTTTTCATCAGAAAGGCAGTGGTGTGGCAGACAGGAGCAATTTCCTTGTTAGTTTCCTCTTTTAGAAAAACCTTTCCTTTGGAACTTGCCTCATGGTAGTGATTGTTAAAAGAATCACAGTCTGCAGTGTCTGTGCTCCATTCTTTTTCAAAGTCCTTTCTTCAAGACACACCTTGAAACACTGAGCCTGTGTTAACCCTTTCTTCCACCGAAAATCCTTTAACATCTGAATTACCTTTTCTGACCCTCAGCCTTTAGCAAAGTGCTAATAAACTAACTAATCCACATTTATTTCTATTAGCATTCTTACCAAGGGTGAAAAAACCTTATGGAAGTCCAAAAATAACATGAAATTATGCAAAGATACATTTTCATCTTCTCCAGTGGGGCCAAACACATCTGCAGAGAGAAGGACTAACTGGGATTCAGCTACAAGTTTCTGTTCTGTAGCTCAGCTCTCAGGTGAAGTATTAGCTTTTTATTTACAGATTTTTATAGAGTGTTACCTGTAGTTATATTTTGGGAGGACCACAGTCAATGAAACCTGAATATATTCTCAATCAGGTTATGAATTCTCAGTCAGTTTTCAAAAACATTTGATAAATACAACAGTATTTCTTTGTCCTGGTTTAGGACAAATGTGACATTTTACAGACCATTTGCATTGTTCCTTCTTTTCCAGCCCATGGTTAAAACTGTGTGCTAACTGTAAAATACAAATTATTTTTCTAAAGGAGATGAGCTAAAGTTTTACGGTGGCAATCAGGTAGGTATCACTGGTTCTGATGCTGGAAATGCTGCACAGAAAATATTTTGTTTTCAGTATCTATGCTTAAGAGTTCGCAACTTACTATACCATCACTGCAGAAATAAACCACCTGTTAGCAAAAGAAACAGCATGTAATATATAAAGTTTCTCTTTGGTTCTAGCTTTTAATTTGACTTTGTCTTCTTTTAAGTAAATGATTCATAACATCTTCATTGTCAAACCTTTATTCTTCAAAACACATATTCTAATTGTGGTTCTCACCCATACTTCAGCTCTGTTAACCCCATGGAATGACTAATTAATTCAGTATTCTGGTACCTATCTTCTCTACTGCTGTGAAAGGTACACTGTTGTATTTTTGTTGTCAATTTCTAATAAATTAGAAGCTTTGATTTGCAAGTTATCAAAGAGAAAACCATACAGACAATCTTTAATGAACCAAATACTCACTTGCTCTCTGTGTTTAGGATGTATAGTAAGTGTCATTATAACTTGCTTTTCTAAATTTTAACATAAAAGTCAGATAGTCTGAATCCTTTGTCCAAAGAATGAGGGAGGAAGGCATTGTACCCTCCTCCTTGCATACGTGCCTGAAGACCAAGGATGTAGCAACTCTGATAGCATTACATTGACAGTTCATTTCAAGATATAAACAAAGGAGGTGTTCTGTTGCTTTTTTAAAAGTAGACTCTAATTATAAATGTTAGGGGAATGTTTTGAAGAGAGATAGCCTTCCCTCGCTGCTTCACTCCCTCACTTGGATTTTTTCTCCAACATAGCTGGCAGTTATGCTTTTGTATGAAGAGGCTGAGGAGCAGATGAGGTAAAGCAGGAAACTGGAATTCTTTCTAAGTATTAGAGCAATTTGCTACAGCAGTACAGTTGTAAGAGTCACCCTTTTATAACAAGCAGGAATGACACAAAGGATCTGCAATGTGAAGCTGAGATAAGGCTATATATTATGTACCTGTACCAGAGGCTCCTGAGGACAGCAGTGGGACAAGTTGTACTCCACCTGGTTTCGTAAGTAAACAACCTTGCAGGTGATACAGGTTGCAGCAACCAGGATGGAATCAACTGTGGCCAAGTGCCAGCTTTGTTAATACAGTTTTTATTTCCAGAAATTTCTTGCTATACATTTAAATCAAAAGCATTCTGCTATGCAGCACATTTTTTACAGTCCATTTGCGTGGTGGAACTACAACATTGTTACAAATCAGCCTGAGAGAGTTGCACAGGAAATGGCAAATGGTAATGCTTTTTCAAAATGCAACCAAAGAATATCCTATATTTGAATTTAGGAAACCTGTATAAAGTTGTCAAATTTCTAAGTCTTATAGCAGCTTATCCTACTACAATTTCTATGAACCAAAAAATTCTGCCATATTGGTAAAATGTTTTTTTCTTATTATCTTGAAAAGAGAAACTCTCAGCTTTATGAGTGTCTGTGAGATGTTTGAAACACTGGAAGAAAAGACACACTTAAATTCTAGCAGGATTAGACACTATGGATGTAGTCTTCAGCAACTTGTACAACTTGGACTTTCCTTATTTACTCTGTCTAAACAGAAAATCATCATCTTCATCACAGAATGATGGAATGTTTTATGATGGAAAAGACTTCAAAGCTAGTGTAGCACCCTGCCATGGCAGGGGTTGTGGCCCAGGCTCACTCCAGCAGCTCCCTCTTCTGTTGAGAACCCCAGAGCTGGATGCAGCACGGCAGGTGGGGTCGAGCAGAGCACAGGGGCAGAATCCCCTCGCTCACCCTGCTGCCCACTGCTTTGGATGCAGCCCAGAACACTTCTTGCTCTCTAGGCTGAAATGCAAGTTGTTGGGTCGAACTCCACAGCCACCAACACCCCCAAGCCATTCTCCTCAGGGCTACTCTCAATTCATTCTCTGCCAAGCCTGTCTTTGTTTAGGGACTGCCCTGACCCAGGTGCAGCACCTAGCACTTGGCCTTGTTCAGCTTCATGAGGTTTGCATAAGCCCACCTCTCAACCTGTCCAAGTCCTTCTGGAAGGCATCCCCCTCCTCCAGCATGCTGGCTGCACCACACAGCTCGGTGTCATTGGCAAACTTGCTGAGAGTGCACTGGTTCCCACTCTGTGGCACCAACCAAGGAGGTTCAAAGACCACTGGTCCCAACACCAGTCCCTGAGAATGCCATGCAATCTTTAAATAAGAAATAGTTTTGTATAATTCTTTTCCTACAGGTTTCATGGACTTAGTCTGTTAAAAACAAGAGGGAAAGCCAAAACACTTATCAGTATCTTGCTGAAAATTTTCTCTTGGCTTCAGCCAATACATGCTGAATGAATGTAACAAGATTTACCAAAAAAGAATACATGTCTTACATATACACCACTGCTTTATCAAAGTCATACTCTCTAGCTCTTGAATGTATGGCTTGTCTCCTGGCTTCAAATTAATTATTAAGTCTCCCACTAGTTTTTTGTTGTTGTTTTTTTTTTTTTTTTTTTTTTTAATAATGGAAGGCTTTCCTTTATCTACTGATTAGTAAGAAAAAAGGAAGAGACTTTGATGTTCTCTCCTTGGAATTGTTGCAATATTTTCAACTTAAGCCTGCTGACCTGATTCATAAGTGTTCAAGTCAAGAACGATTAAAATTTTCTCTTAACTTAAAAACAGTTCTCTACCACTTGGTCCTTCTGAGATTCTTCTCTTATCTTCAAGGTCGGGTTTAGAAATATGCTCTGTCAGATAGGTCAAAATGACCTTGTGTTCTCCTCCCTAAAAAAAGCATTCATGTATTTATTCTTCATTTAGGCTCAGGCTGACCAGAAAACAGGACAAAATGCCTCCAGCAGCTTTAAAACTGATGGATGTTACTTAATTTTCAAGCTGTTTCAAACATCTTTCACTTCTTTCTTGGATGAGTTTTAATAGTTAATATTTTTGCAGGATGCTATTGCTTCAGGCTGATGTTCTCTGCCTTACAGATTTTTTTGTTTAGAATTTCCTGCCTATTGGCAAGACCTGCTTTCCGCTTTACTTAAGAAATCAAGAAGGATCTCTTCTGCAGATAATTCTGTGCTGCTGAATTGTCCTCATAATGCTAGCTGTTAAGGGAGCATTTCTTTGTTGCAGCAGTACACACACGGAAGTTAAGATCTTCGGGGTATCTTCTTTGTATCTTGGACTGGCATCCCTAACATCCCTAAACTGTGCACTTTGTTCCTTTTCACTGCCTTCCTCTTTTTTTTTTTTTTTTTTTTTTTTTTTTTTAAGTTCCTGCGGTAGGTAAAAGGTAAAAATCCCCTAGGTCTGACATGGTGCTTTTAAGTGACTGCTTTTCAAGCATGAAGTTACTGTGTCCGTGCTGTCTAGAGTACATATAGGCAATATGGTGATTATTTTCACTGATTGCTAGGTGAAGTCAGCGGGGTTTTACCTGCGAGCGTTTTGCTTCCCGAAATACTCGGCGACCTACTCATTCTTACTACTCACACGCACCCTCGTGCGGTCAAATTCCGTGTCGCTCCCTCCTGCTCCCAGTTTCCTAAAGTACCTCAGCGAGAGCAGAGTCGTCTAGCTAGTCATCGTGCCCTCCTCGGAGATCTCCACGGAGCCATGGGATATTCTGAGCTGGAAAGGATCCACAAGGATCATCGAGTCCAGCTCTTAAATGAATGGGCTGCTGCCGATCTAGCACACAACTTCAGCGTTATTGGCACCATGCTCTCACCGACTGAGCCAATGCTTCCAGCCCTCCCCCAGTTTCCACACATCTTCCAGAACAGCAGCTCCCTCCTCAAAGCCAACTGCAAAGATCTTGGGAAAAAAAAAAAAAAAAAAAAAAGAAAAAAGAAAAAAAAAAGTTAAACAGCAACCATCGCTCACCACATGTGCTTCATTTTTTTTCAGGCTGGCAGTGACTCACAGGTTTTTATAAACTTCATTGACTTGCACAGTATGACCTTATTAGATAGAAGAATATGGAAAAGGAGGGCTTGCCTGTAAGCACTAAAGTCATGCTTTAAACAGAAAACCCAGACAAGTAGCCTTTAAAGAGACACTGATCTAAAAATTCCCTAGAAAAGACAGAAAATCCTCACCAAAGGTGAATTACTAAGTCTCATTTGGCAAGGGAACCTGTTTCATGTAAAGGTAGTCTCATGCACTTTAGTTGAGAGCACAATGGTCACACCAGAATGCACCGTGCCATGCCATGCCACATCATGCCACACCATATATTGTGCATTCATGCCATTAAGAGGAAAACTGCTTGAATGACAGTAAAAGATCTAATGAGGTTGACCACAGATTCCATTTTACAGCTCTTTAACCTTCTATCAGTTTCTTCATCTTTCTTACATTGCTATTGAACTTCATGTCTCTCAATCATCAATTCTTTTCAACCAACCCAGAATGCCATTATATATAGAATGTATAGAAAGATGCTTCCATTGCAGCGAGATCATAGAAATACTTTTTTAAGGATTCAAAAGCTGTTTAGAATTGATAATGAAATACTTGCAGTGGAAAATGTGGTTCCTAACTAGGTAATGAATTCTGATAGAATTCTGTGTTTTAGCTGTTCTTATCCTAACTCAGGATATTTGCTATTCCACATTTTTGTTTGCACAGTAATAATCAGAGGACACGTGACTAAGCCAACTGTTTCTGAAGAAAAAATAAGTGAGCTTGACATTGATCATCCCAGTGTAACACGATATCTGAGTCAGCTGCACGGTTAAGTGAGGCACCATGAGCACTGCTGTAGGCTAGAGGTCTTTGGGAGAAACACACTCAAGTGAATATCAGAGGAAATTCTCAAGGGAAGCAGATGGCAAGGAGATGCTTCTAGAAGGACAAAGAACATCCTACAGATAGAAATGCTTTACCCAAATAGTTTGATTTGTCCATTTGAGTAAATTCTTACATGACTAGATGTAAAGACTTCGCCGACTTCAGATAAATCAGAACCACAAACTGAAGAAGTAACTTAAAATAATGTAGCAGGAATGTATATGCCTTCAACATACTACGTTAGTGCTGAAGGCATATACATTCATAGTATACTTTCTGTTCTGCACCAAGATCCATGTATACCCAGCTTTACATATCCAACTTCCATTATTTTTTTTCCTACTGTTACAGAACAAAATGTAACTGTCTTTCTCTATTGTTTTGGTTTTGCTATTTTGTTTAGATTTTACTATGTTTTATGGGTTTGGTTGGGTTTTTTTGTTTGTGGTTTGAGTTTTCATTGTTTTATTTTGGTTTTGTTCTTGAGTTGTTTTTTTTTTTTTTTTATTATTTTAACAAAGTTGCAGAATTCATATGGGCTAATTTGAAGAAAAAAGACATAATCTCTCTGGCTGCATTTCCCATTCTGGTTAATAGTAGGACCACCCAGTTTTATACCAGTACTGCTGAGCTGCAGGTATCCTTGTGGGTTGGAAATCACAGGAAGAGACTAGGAATGCTTCAGCTGGCAACGGAGGGTGGGGTTTTTTTTCTGTTTGTAGTTTGCCTGTCACCCTAAACAAGGAGGAGAAGGGATCTTAAATAAAAAAATCACAGAGTACAGACCTGGCACAGACCTGAGAACATCAACCCTATCTCTAAGTGCCTGTCTTTTGTTTCATTTGCTCTGCATAGATCAGAAGATCCCAGATCATGATCTCCTGGACAATCTTCACAACTTCACAGGTGACTTTCTCTGAGCCCACAAATACACTTACCATCATGGAAAGGTCCTCATAATGGCCTGAGTAACACTACAGGGGCACCTGATAGATGCACTTTGTGCTGCCTTCTCTAAGCCTCCTCATATTTTTGCCTCTGCCCAATGTGATATGCCACTCAGGGCTGCAAAATATGCATTCACCTGTGTGTGAAGCAGGTTACACCCTTTTATGAGAGCCATGTTGTGGATGCACATGCAGAGCACTGGTGGGCACAAACAGTGAGGAGTAGCTGATAATGGTACAACCCTGGACTAATTTGTCTAGACTTCAATGTGATTAACCAGATCATGCATAACCAGATCAAAGTTAATCTCCTATCAGATAGCTTAAAAAAATACTTGAGCTGGCAGTTTTTTACTTCTTCCTCTAATCTGAGCACTGACATAAGTTAAGGATAATCAAATACCCTAGATTGTTCCAGGAAAGCTTGGAGTATGGTTACAGGCAAAAGAGAGGAAAAAGACAGTCTTAAAGGATATGCAGTGCTAATGCTGATGCAAAATCTGAAACCAATATAAGCCCACAAGCAAGGGAATAGAGATGAGTTATTTGAGTAATGGGTAAAGCTAGATTTCAAATATTCATTTTTATTAAATTAATGGAATTCTGACTAAATAGGATGTAGTTTTGGGAGTTTCTGTAAGTTGGAACAGATACAAATATTTGATATGGTAACTAGTGTCCTGCCTGTGCTTATATCACTGCTGAAAAGAAATCCTAAAAAGAAACATTAACATGAATCCTGGTAAATGAAATGTGCTATTAGGTAAGTTAACATGATTTATTCATGAAACTGCCATGTTTTTCCCATTTTGGTAACAGATATGGTTAACTTTATAATGTGGTAACTTTATAATATGCAGCACAAGTCATTAATATTTTCATCCTTGTGGGCTGAAAATGTTATCTTGCTGTGTTAAGCAGTCTGTTTGTGAGGGAGTTGTGGCAAATAATGCTGTCTATAGATATAGCTACTCCCAGAAGATGCTCTGAAGGTAGGTGCTTGGCAGTTTAAAACATTGGTAAAATAGATGTAGTGCCATTTGCAAATTCCAGTTCTAAAATACCCTGCAATCTTCTATAATTCAGTTCAAAGTCCTGATACTGAACAAATAAGTGTTGTGCCAGGCACTTGATATCTTAATTTCCTGCCACTGAATGATCTCTGCCACAGTCATTGTAGAGGGGCTAACATGAGTCACTAAAAGCACATGTACTATCCCTGGAGAGGCTCTTGTAGTGCTAGTGGAATTGAACAGTCTTCCACTGTCTCCAGAGTACCTGGAAGCCTGTACCATACATTCACTGTGGCTGGTGTAATGTCTCTTAAATTAGCATAAATGTTTCCAATTAAATGGGCTTATGTAAATTTATACCATAAACAAAAAGGTCTCTAGGATGGAAAAGAATTAAGTAACTGAAGTTTTTCGTCCTTCCTGAAAATAGTACACTCCAGAGACAGTTTGCTCAATGGCAAGATGAGAGGAAGATTCAGCCAAAACCTAGTATTCCCCAAAGACATATTCCTAACAGTGTGAGACAGGTAGTGAAGATTTTCCCATGAGACATAAGGGAACTGAGTCGGAGGAAGCATGTAAACACATAGATTACACACTACTCACAGGACAGGGCCAAAGACAGCTGCAAGTGTGTTGAGACTGTCCCATGGAGGACACACGTGACGGTGTTTTCAGAACGATTCTGAGCCTGAAAGACCACCTCACTGTCACCAGGACACTCAGGGCCCAGCTGACGGTGCTCACTAGCACCTTGCTCGCCACCTCCTGCCGCACGGCCGCATTTCCCCGGCCCTCCCGGGCTGCAGCCGGCTCAGCCCCGCCGGGGCCCCGCACGGAGGCGCAGCCGGCGCAGGGAGGCAGCGGCAGAGCCGTGAGCGCAGGGACGGCGGGCACAGCCGGGGCGGCAGCGCGGCACGGCAGCCTTGCAAAAGCCCACGGCCGACACCGGCATTAAAGGAGTCATTCTGAAAGGAAAGGGCGCTCCACGTTCTCCTGCGAGTAGCTGCGGGGTCAGGAACCAGCTCCGGGTGCATGCTGCACCATCGGAGGGAAGGGCACTTGGGAGAGCAGAGGGGTGTCCTCCCCCTACCCCCCAGGACCGCGGGGTTTCTGCAGTGTAGAGAGCAGAGCACAGGACTTCTTTACAGCAGCCAGCAGTATGTATGCATTATCACTATCACTTGAAGTGTTTGGTCTCCAGAGGACTCTGGTTTCCAGTGCTCGATCTTGTTTTCTTTACATCCCACGTTCGGCCTTTCCTTCCATGTCCTGGTGCATGCCAGCACTTCTGCTATCCTTGAGCTGCCAGATCTGAGCAGACTGACAGCAATCTGGGATCTGCAGTCCAGCAGTCATGGGGTGACCAACTCAGCCACCACGATGGGGGTAAGAAGCAGACACTGCCCAGTGGAGCCTGAAGCTTTTGGGCACAGCTCCTGGGACTGGCCGCAATGGGAGGTAACTAGGGCACACAGATCTCATGGAGCTTTGGGCTGAGCGCAGCCACTGAGCACAGTCCAGTGTGTGGGCTGGACTGGGAGCGGTCACGTTACAGCCCACTCATGCTGCCCCCTGGCCATAGCCACCCTTCGCTGTGCTACCATAATGCCCAACATGGAATTATGGTAGCACTCCTCTCCCTCCTTCAGCACCCCCAGCCCCTTGGGCCTGGTGAGGAAGGAACTTATTTTACTAGTTTTCAAGATTCCAGAGACTGCAGGGCAGAGGTAAATTAGTTTTATAATAGAATTCAACTGCCTTACCTCATCAGTATCTGAAGGGAGGGTGCCAAGAGCTTTATTCAGGCTCTTCTCAATGATACCAAGCAACAGGTCAAGAAGCAATGGGCAAAACTGATGAACAGGATTTCCCACTCAAATATGAAGAAGAACTTTTTACTATGAGATTGACTGCACACTGGAACAGGCTGCCTAGAGGTTGCAGAGATTCCTTCACTGGAGATACTCAAGAACCATCTGGATTTAATTCTGTGCAATGTACTTTAGGACAACACTACTTGAGCAGGGAGGGTGGACCAGATGACCCAATGTGGTCCCTTCCGAACTGACCCATTCTGTGATTCTGTGAACTGTGATGAAAGCAATACAGATGTGACATTCTCAATGCAGGTCAAGCAATTTTAAACAAGCACAGGCTCTAAAAAAAATTGTTAACTTTTGTGTTTCTAAGTTAATTAAGAAATAAATCCTAAGTGTTGCAACCTTCTCAGCTTGCTCAGAAGGGTGAATGATACAGAATCTGGGCCGTTTTTTTGGCTGCCATGAATAAACGTTTTAAGAGGTTGCTCCATCTGACTTTGCAGATGCTGTCACATGAAGTGGCAGACCATGTGTGTACTCGGGCGCTTACAAAGTGGAGACATGCATCATTTTACCAATGAGCTTAAATCTTTACCAGCCAAACGCAAGCAAGGGGAAATTGACTGGCTGCAGGGATGTAGGGGGGTAGGAGAAGAGAGACAGCACGAGCATGCATGTCTGTGAGCGTACCTTTGCATAAGAAGAAAACATGCTTACCACTCGGTATGGCTGTGCAGCCTTAGTGCAATACAGAGATAATACATGTAGGTAATAAACTCATTAAAGGAAAGAAAAATTTGAGATAATAATTTATCAGGTGTAACTAAAGCTCTGTTAAACTGACTACATTACTTCTACTATTAAGCCAGCTTAGTAAATTTGGCATAGCACTTCTAGCACTGATCTACAGGGTGACATTTGCTCAACCCACCTTTTCCATTGGATATATGTGCAAAATCAACTACCAGGGAAAAAACTCACTTCAAACGTCCTACACTGATCCAGAGGAGCAGAAATAAAGAAAACACCTGGAAACTAAGTGCATTCTTGAGACAGAATTAGTTTAATTATGGACATCTTTTGAATGAGATTGAGTTATTTCTTCTAGAAAAACCTCACATTTGATCAGTATTATACAGTATTATACTGCATCAGAAAAACAAGGACTAAAAATTTGAAACAGCATTGCAGTTATATATGAAAGGCCACTGTTGTGCTAGTATGGTTTCCCCTCACAGTTTAGAATTAAGCTGTGAAAGCATCTTCTCAAGTTTTATTGCTAGTGCCATGTTTCCTTTAATCCTTAATCTTCCAGTCATGAAGGCCAGAGTTGGCTTTAATTTACCTAAAAAGAAGAAACAGAATCATCAGAATATCAAAGGAAGTGGAAAAAGCCTTTGCACAGGAGAAGGTAATGCCACCACAGTGAAGCCTTAGCATCTATACTGCTACCAAGTCCTCCTGGTACGAGCAGGGCACATTTAGGAGATGCTGCTCAGACATGTGCAGAGCACCAGCCCAATGCATTGACTGGTTCTCTCTGAAGATACACTGGCCGCTAAAATGTCGGTACCTGGTTAATAAAAGCAGTGTAACTTTTTGCACTCTTCCTGTTCACAGGATGCAGGAGTGCAGAAAAATCCAAGCAGTTCTTGCCTGCACTCTCCCCAGAGCCACAAAAAGCCCCTCCAATCCCAGATCACAGAGCGAGAAGCCTCTCTACTCCCCTGTCAGCAGAGGCTTTTCTGGGACGGCTTTTCTGGCTCTCCCGGTACCTGTGGCCCTCGACAAAGGCCTTTGTCCCTCACCTGTGAACATCTTCACAAAGTCGGCACTCGACATGCTCATGACCACGTCAGCTGTCACGGGAGCCTTTCCGAAGCCAGCGCTCCCACCCTTGGTCTTCAGGTCAATATACCAAGTGCCTCCACCATCGCCTGGACAGAGAGCGAAGCGCGGTGAGAAGGCAGCGAGCGCTGCCGCGCCCTCCCTCTCTGTCGCCCCGCCAGACGCCCACGGCCTCGTGCGTTTGCAGCGGCTCCGTGGCTGCCCGCACGCTGGCGGGGCTCTGCAAGGAGTCACCTCTGGTCCCCCGTGACGCCCCAAGCGCCGCGGGCTGGGGCCGCGGGCAGGAGAGCCCGGAGGCCGCGCTCTGCTCCCAGAGCCGCTGGCAGCTGGCGCTTCTGCCGTGGTGCCGAGAGCGCCCCGAGCGTGGCCGCAGCAGCGCCGGGACACAGGGACAGCAGCGCCCGGGGCTGCTCCAGCGGGCCTGCAGCACCAGCGTCACAGGAACTGAACAGGAGCCCGCCTGCTTCGGGACCAGCTTCCAAAGCGTTTCTGTCTGAAAACCGGGGCCTTTTGCCAGGCAAGGCTGCACAAGCGGTGGGCTTACCAGAGAGCTCAAACTGAAAGACACCCTGAGTACTTCTCACGTACTCCTCAGTCACTGCCCCTTGAATAACTCGGAACGTCTCTGCAACAGGACCCGATGGCATGGCTGCAGCAGATTCTGTCTTTGCCTTGGCCGCATCTGCTCCTTCCTGCTGGGATCTGCTTAATTTCTTCTCCTCTTTGGCAGCACCTATGAGAAAGATTACTTTTCTCTTCCAAATGCAAACCACTTTAAAAATGTATGTAGAACCATAAGCAGAGAACTCCATTTGAAAGGATTTAAGCTTCAAAGTAGGGAAAGTGGTTCTTTTACTATTTCAGTATTAACACTGATAAAGGATAATTTCTCCACCAGGAATCTGAATAGGTTTACATCGCTAAATGTAATTCTGTGATAAATTCTGATTCCTGACAGAGCAAAAGAAAAGCAAAAATAAAACCACAGCAAAATTCTAATTTTGACTGTTTACAGTTCATTACAGCCATTCACACAACAGTTTTCTAATGTAATACATACACGACTACACAACATTAAAAATAAAAAATCATTGTCTTTAATGGCCAGTGCTTTCATCTCAAAATACTTCTGTCTTGTCTATCTTTTAAAGAACATGCATATTTTTACAAATTCTTCTGCAATAACTTCTAAGGTGGAAATAAATTTACTGCTTTGATCAGTGGCTTACTTCACACCAATAAGCATGCACATTTAGAAATAAAGGAAAGCTTCTGCAATTTACAAAGCCAATCAAGTGGAACAGACCCTTAAAATGCTGTTGAAAGTCTCTTAGGTATCCTCAGTATCAAAAATACTTAGATCTGTTCTGTGAATCCCTACAGAATAACCTGCACTGGCAGCCCAAGGAACTAACACCATCTGTCCCTGGCAGAACGGTCCTAGTGTGACTGCTCAAGGAGTATTTCCACCAGAAAGGAACACTTCCAAGCTTGCCTCCTCTACCCTGGCTTTATCCCCATTTTGACACTCCTATAAAAGCAGTTCAGCACTCTTAGTTGCCCTTCAGCTTGACATAAACCAATTCTGAAAAAGAAAAAGCAATGCTTTTCTAAAAAAAATTCTACGTTTCACCCAACAGCTATTTTAAATGTGCAAATTGTGCACATTTCATGTAAGGAGCCATGGAGGATTTTTGTCATATTCTTTTGTGTAAATGAGCATATGAGCATTTTGTCATACTCTTTTGTATAAAGGCAAAGGAGATATTCCCACAAAATATGCTGTTTCTGCAAAATATGCTGTTTGCAGTCTAATTTCTTTTTCCAGCAATACTTACCTGTGACCTCCCTACTACCACAATTCAGATGATTAAAAAAGAATTCTTCAGAATAATGCACTGACTTTACACCATGGAAGTCCTGCAAGAGGTATGATTTTCTCCCCCAGTTTTAACTACGTAGTCATTTCCATAGATCTTACTCTTCAAATGAGAAAATGGTTTTTGCTAAAAAAGCTTGACTGGAGTCCAAATTCATAGGGAAAAAAAGAAAAACAGAGAGCATTCATTATTGTGACTTGAAATTAATTATGGAAATTATGGACTTGTACACATAGTGCTTTCCCTACCATATCCTTCTTGGTTCATAGCTGTAGTGTCAATTTCAACATCTAAGAAGAAGTCAGGCATCAGAGGGTGACCTAAGAGGGAGGAAAAATGTATTAATAAATCCAAGTAAATCAGATTTGCACAGTAAGAATCCATTTCATCTGAAACTACAGTCAAGTAGTACTGTATCTCAGTTTAAATTTGAAGGAAAAATGTGGCACGAAGTAACATGTTTAGAATTTTTTTCATTTAAAATCTGCCCTAGAAGGCTTCTAAGGTTGCAATGAAGAACATTGGAGAAGAAAAACAACAAAAAAATCTATCTCATTAGCTGTTAAATAGTAATAGATACATCTACAGTGCAGGTAGGTTTTCTTCTCATTAAAGAATTTCTTAATTTAATTTAATAGACATTTAATTATTAAACTCTCAGTGGATCCATATGACCTTTCTACTAAGGAATGTTCTCAAAGCTGAGGCAAAGCAACATTTTTTATAAACTAATTTAAGAACTCTAAGAAACAAAAGTGTATTAATATTCTCCATATAGTCTTCCCTCCCTCTTGAATTTATTTCTCACCTTTAAAAGATGTCTTTACCTGGTGCAATTGCATAAACATCAAAATCCTTAACTCCTTCTTCTCTCAGCAAAACTTCATCAATAATGAAGTTCCCAGTGAAAGTTTTTGGTTTTGTCAAAATGCAATATGCAGCATCTGCCAGGATGTCCGTTTTCCTGCACTGTTTTTCTATTCCAGCTCCTCCCAGCATATCCATAGCAGCTGTATGTATGGCTAGAAAGTTTGGAGGGCAAGAAAACAAAGCTTTAACACTGATGACATGGAATTCTCATTTCTTTCACAGGTAAACAAACTTTACCTTCCTTTCAGGCAAAAGGAAACTCTAGAAGACAGAAGCTGTGAAATACTTCCAACCAATAAATAATTCTTTACAAGCAACAGTAAAAATCCATGAAACTATCACAGGAATAAAAATGCCAGAACATTTTCTGATAGTCACATCATTCTATGTATTTGTCAGCCCACCAGTTTTCCACTAGTTGTTCAGGACATGAAAAACTAACAGGACAACAGTTTTCCTGAAAGTGAATGTATGACACATCAGTTATGAAGAGGAATTAGCTTTGGTGATTATCACACTCAAAGTCTTGATGCTTAATTTTAGTCTTTTGATAACTCCCATGAGCTACTAAAGTGCTTCTCCTAAGTTAATAAACCAAATAACAAAACCCTCACATGACTTGTTCAGTATTTCACAGAAAGGCTGTGTTAGACCTAAGAATAAAATCCACATCTCCTAGGCTTCTGATTCTTTTATTAAGCAATTCTGTTACTTCTGCGCCGTTCTACTAGTCTTCTTTACATTTCTCTCATTGGATCTACTAAAACTGTGGCATGCTGCTCTCCAAGTCTGTGATTTGCTCTTGCAGGCTGAGGTATCCACTCCATTTTTTTTCTTTCTATTCCATGGAAAAGCTATCAGGTTGCAACTTTTGATATTTGCCATCTTACTGTTTTTCCCACATATGTTCTGCTTCATTAGTTTTTCCCATCTGCTGTTTAAAACTCAACACTCTGCCCTCAAGTTTTGAGGCAGATTCACAAATCCTTTCCTACATATCAGGCCAGAACATCAGGGAAGCAGAAGGATAAATCTTGAAGGATAAGTTTTTGTCTTCCTTGTAGTGCTTCCATTCCACACAAAGTAACAGCAATTTTGGTACAGAAATGATCACAACATTCCGTAAATAGCAAAAAAATAGGCACTGGGCAGGACACATGTATCTGAACAGGATCATTCATTCACCTTTCAAAGTACATACTGGGAAAAAGGACCAAAATCTTAAGCACTGGCCTGAGAGCTCCTGTCCAGGTGTACCCTAGGAGAGTGCAGACGTGTGTAGATGTCCCTATTGACTTCATTACATTAGTTTTCTGTGATGAGAATTAGCTTCTAGGTTTCATTTACTGTTAAGTAACCTCAGTTCAACTGATGATCAGCTACAGTATTCAAGCAGAGAAATTTGGCTGATTTTGTCTGAAATAGTTAAGTTTTTCTCACATTTCTCACCTAAGAAAAAGTAGATCAGAGAGTTACAGTTCCTACTAAAGGCTGAAAGGAGCCTGCAATTCCTAACAGCAGAACGTTGAAAAGTGTCTGTGTACAAACACATCTTAAACAGGAGCACCATCCTCAGAAGAGGATCTTGGTTCATATTTTTATCTCCTCTTCCTTCTTCCTTCCTTGCACTTGTTAAGGAAATAAACACTGTTGTAATGTTTTCTAACACAATAACTGGGCATACACCACTAAGGGGCAGGATTACCCTCTGTATGGTATTGATTTTAACACTCTGTATAATTTCTGCCCATAAATATATCTGGGGAAAGAGACTGACCTCCTTGGCAAACAGCTGGCCAAACCTCCAACAGCAGTCCTTATCCTCACTGACCCACACAAAGCAAATTGAAGCTAATACAACATGGGAGCATTGAGCTATTTTTCTTCCAGAGAGCTCTTTAATTTCTTGTCATTTGCAATCAGATGGTTCTGTGAACAGCTCTTCACAGAATTGCACTGTGCCAAAACTTCTAGGAATAGGCCTTTTAAAAATTATTTCTGCATGTACAGAGGTATCTATCTTGTCAGTGCGCTCCCCTTGTCTAACTAGCAAGGAATTCTAAAAAGTACTACATACACAGATGTTCAATACCCACTCATTAAAGCATACAATTATTTTTGTGATTCTGTCCAAACCAAAACACTGGCTGCATCAGAAAACGCACAGGCAAGCCGAACACCACACACACGCTTCAACTGTGTGGTTTTAAACTAGATGAAGATGAGTTTAGATCAAAGTGACAACAATCTAGTGAGAACTACAATGAAAACCAGAACTCATGCAGGATGAAGAAATAAAAGAACTGCTCATAACATATATATAAGAACATAACATATATTAAAGAAGATAACACATAAAAGAGCTGCTTGAATCTATTCCAGAAGAAGTCTGAAGTATATTCAGAGTCAAATAAAATAAGCTTTAGCAGAAAAAATACAGAAAGTCAGTATTTCAGTAATACTAAAAAAAAAAGAATTAAAAAAATACCTGTTTTAGGCCATAAAGCATTGACAGCAACTTCTCCTCTAAACTCTTCTGCCATTCCCAAGACACACATGGACATCCCATATTTAGAAATGGTATAAGCTAAGACAAGAAGTGAAAAAATAGAAAAGTTTAGACTCTATGTAAAATCTAATTTTAAGAGGAATATAAAACAGATAATTGGCTCATATGGAAAATTCAGAGCTTTCAGAAAAAACAGCACTTTCCTAGAGTTAAAATCTCTCCCTTCTACCTGCCATCTCCATCTCTATAAACTGTAGTCTGTCATCTTTTCACTGCAAACAAAATGAAAACTACACATGTTCTGCCAAAAAGAAAGCTGAAGCCTACCTGCATGGTGGATTTTGTCATGCTTTTTATGCAGGCTACACTGACAAGAGTGATCAATTTTTTTTAAGATGCCTAAGGCATAGCAGCTGTTAAGAACCAAACTAGAATCCAATAGACAAAAAAAGTGAGGAACAGGAGTTCTATATCCTTGTTACCTATCTACTGTGAGAATGGAAACTTGGGAAAAGAACTGGAACTTGCTGAAGTTTAACATGACAAGTGTCCAAAATGGAAAGGGTTTGCTACAGTTTTAAAATGAGCAACACTAATTTCAAGACAATATGGAGCTCTTTTTCAATCTCAAAATAATTTCTATACTAAAAGATAACACTGAGTTTTATCCATACTAAAAAAAACCAGGAAGATGAATCAGTAAGAAAATAAATTTTGTGTTTCTGTCTCTATTTGGAGCAGAAAATATATAATCCTAACAATTCCCACAGAAAAATCACAGACTTACCCTGAAAACAAAAAGCATGGATGATGCCTTGAAACCTGCCCTACATTTTCCCACAAAACAATTTCTTGTAGGTCAGGTACAAAATGCTGCGAGGAACCATTAGTGCCAGTCTGTATGCAAAGGATATAAGACCTGGCATTCTGCACTAGCACTACTGCACACTTCACCAGGTACTTACTTGTTTCTCACAAAATACCAACAAAGGCTCTGAAAGCTACTCACCACAATGATTTTTGAACCACATGGGATTCAGATTCATCGGTGGACTAAGGTTCAGGATATGGGGGTTCTTACTCTTCCTCAAGTGGGGAAGACATGCTTTAGACCTGAAAGATAGATTCAGACAAATCAGTTGCCTCTTATTTTATGGAACACCTATAATTACAGTAAAAACAATACTAGTAGACCAGTATTTTCACAACAGACCAAGACAAAGCCTCTTCTCATATCAAGTATTTAACTGATGTAAAGAACAACAACAACAAAAAAAAAAACTGTCAAAGATCACTAATCTCAGGCCTAGTACTCATTCCTGCAAATTGGACCACATTTTCAAATCAGTGCATCAGTTTTGACTGAAGCTAATTTTCCAGATACTCAGAAGCCATAATCTCCTTATATGCTATTACAAATATTCCAAAGAAAACTGAAACCCTATTCTCTTTTAAGAGATTTCTACTTTGAATTCACACATCTCTGTAAATTGGAACTTCTGTTTTACAGAAACTGTCTTTTGACTTCACTTCTAGCACTAGGGCACATGTTTATATTTTATCTCTGCCTGAGAATTTTTAATCAAGCTTCACAGGGTGAAAACATCACCACATTAGTGACCAACAGTTCAAAAATTCCAACAGGACCCACGCAGACTGTCAGCCACAAAGGGAACAACTTCACCACCTTCAACAGCAAAATCACCATAGTAGTAGTAAAGTAAATGATTTACCACCTCCTTAACTGTCTTGGGTCTCATCTCTTTTCAGTGGAAGGTTCACTAACAGATGCCTCAATTTCTTAATGCATAGGAACCAAGAAACTTAGCTGCCATAATGGAAGCTTGGTACAATAAATCCTATGACTCAATTGCAGCCATTGATGGCTACAGCCTGATCAGAAGGGACAAGGGAGAAAGGAGGGATGGAGGGTTGCCCTCTACTTCAACAAGTGCATTGAGTGTGATGAGCCATCTCTGAAGAACAACCTGTGAACTGAAGAACAACAACAATGAGCAGGTAAAAGGCTGTGGGTAAGAAACAGAGACTGAAGCAACAAAGGGAATCTTGTGGTTGGTGTCACTACAGGTCTCTGACCAAGAGTAGCCTATTGATGAGACCTTCTTGCTCCAGCTACAGGAAGGATTATACTTAGGGACTCTTGTCCTACTAGGAGATTTCAGACACCCCAGTGTCTGAAGGAAAAGTAGCAAAACAAACTGTAGGCAACCCAAGAGATTCCTGGAATGCATGGAGCATAACTCCTTGATCCAGGTAATAACCCTACCAGAAGGGATGCCATTCTGGACCTGATGGTCACAAACCTAAGTGAGCTAATCAGGGACATCACGACAGGAGACAGCTGGGGCTGCAGTGATCATGTACTGATGGACTTCACAGTTTGGAGGGAAATGGGGCAGGCAAAGAGCAAAGTCAGGGCCCAGAGCTTCAGAAGAGCAAAATTCCAGTTCTTCAATGAGTTAGTCAGCAGGAACGCTGCCTTCAGAAACAAGGGAGCAGAACAGAACTGGCAGATCTTTAAGAACACCTTCCACAGAGCACAAGAGCTAGTGACCCAATGGCAAAAAAACTGGCAAGGAAGGCAAGAGACTGGAATAGAAGAGTACAAGAACTGCTGGTCAAATTAAAGGACAAGAAACAAATGCATACCAGTGGAGACAGGGAAAAAGTATCCTGTGAAGAATATACAGACTTGTTGTACACATTCGGGGTGAGGAAAGCTAAAGTGAAACTGGAACTGAACTTTACAAGGGATGCAAAGAATAACAAAAAGGGCTTCTACAGCTCTGTCAGTCAGCAAAGGAAAGCAAAGAAAGTGTATACAGATACATCCTGGGATAAGCAAGGCTGGAACACTGGTAGCAGCTAATGCAAGAAGGCTGAGGGGCTCAACTTTTTTGCCTCAGTCTTCAATGGCAACTTCTCTTCCCACACCTGTTAAGTAGATGGACAGAAGGATGGGGATTTGGAGAGCAAAGTGTTTCCCACTTTAAGTGAGGATGAGGACTCTGACCATGAGGAGCCTGAACATACACAAGTCCTTGGGGCCTGATGACATGCACCTCACAGTCCTGAGAGAATAGTTTGCCAAGCCACTCCCCATATTTGAAAAATTGTGGAATCAGGTGAAGACCCAAGTGTCTGGAAAAAGGGAAACATACCAATATTTAAAAAGGGTGGACAGGAGAACCCCGGCAACTACTAACCTGTCAGCCTCACCTCCGTGCCTGGGAAGATCTTGGAACAGATCCTCCTAGAATCGGGAGGTGATCCTAGGACAGGGAGGTGATTTGGGACAGTCAGAAGGTCTTCATCAGGGGCAAGTCCTCCCTGATCAACCAAAAGGCTTTCTATGACAGAAGGACTACACCAGAGGTCAAGGACAGCACTACAGGTGTCATTTAGTCTGTATAGCTTTAGAGAAGGTTCCTCATAACATCCTTTTATGTAATTTGAGAAGATTTAATGGGCAGACTGTTCAGTGGATAAAAAATTGGTTGGACAGTGGCATCCAGAGGGTAGTGGATGGATCATTGGATCAGAATCCTGATGGACATCAGTGACAGGTGTCTCTCATGGGTGGGTATTGGGACCAGTGTTAGTCCATGTCTCCATCAATGACACAGATGAAGGGATCAAGTGCACCCTCAGCAAATTTGCAGATGATCCCAAACTGAGTGGTGCTGTAGACACCACTAAAGGTCAGTATGCCATCCAGAGGAACCTGGACAAGTTTGAGACGTGAGCACATGGGGATCTCATGAGGCTTAACAAGACCAAGAACAGGTGCTGCACCTGGGTCAGGACACTCCCAGTATCAGCACAGGCTGGGGGATGAATGGATGGCTTTAAATTGAAAGAGGGTGGGTTGAGATTAGATATTAGGAAGAAATTCTTTACTCTAAGAGTGGTAAGGCATTGGAACATGTTGCCTAAGAAACTGTAGATTCCCCACCCATTGAAGTGTTCAAGGCCAGGCTGGATAGGCTCAGAGCAACCTGGTATATGGGAGATACCTCTGCTCATGGTGGAGGCTTGGAAGCAGACAGTTTTAAGGCCTCTTCCAGCCCTTGGAAATAGACAATGTTTTAAGCTTTCTTTCAGCCCAATCCATTCCATGATTTAACAATTCCATGATCCTATGTCAACAGGTATACTCTGTAAGCTGGGGAATCTTTCCTAGTACCACCCCTACACAGGCAAAAATCCACACAGTTTTTTATAAGCTATTGAAATTTTCTGAACATTAAACTGAAAGTAGGTCTCTACAAATTACAATCAGATTTAACATACAAAGCAATGAGAAAAAAGGGCAAAAATGCTTCACTAGGTTTTCTCAAAATGCTTCACTAGGTTTTCTCAATTGAGAATTACAAAAACAATGACAAAGACCATTCCCTTGAGAGGCGCTGATTTTTCTTATGCTTTTCCCCTTCCAGCACACAGAACCTGATTTTTAATCTTTTCAAGGTAGAACAGGACCAAAAATACAGTTTAAGAATTCCCCATTAATTTGGAATAGCTAGATGCAGCATCAAGAAAATCACTGCTGCTATTGGATGGGGAGGAGAAGATGGAACTTGCTACAACAATACAGTTGAATCCATTCAGCAATTTATGAAGAGCTGGGAACCAGACTGATCTGCGGAAAGGAGAATGACAATCAATCTGTTCTAGACAGGAGGATTGGACTAGATGACCTTTAAAAGTGCCTTGTAACCCAAACTATTCTACAATTCTGTGGTGATACTTTGATACAAAGCTTTCTGATCACACCAAGCAACATCTGGATTTAGAGAATCTCCATCATCTTACAGGCTTTTTTATAAACCCTGTGAAAATCCAAGTCTTCATTTTAAGACAGTGATTTAAATGACATCCTGAAAATGTAATGATGATTCAACCTGTTAAATCCACCTCCTAGCATGTGCAAAATAAGGAACCCAGGAATTGTGAAATCAAATCTTAGTATGTTCATTCAAATAAACAATAGAATTGATAAGCTGAAAGTAGGTGGAGAACACTTTGGATCATGAAGTTACAAGTTCAACACTTCACTTTTAAGTATGCTGAGTTTTACAACATTTCTCAAGATGAGAAAGAAGCTTATGAGAAGAAAACTGACAAGTAAGATATTGACTTGATGTATGCAAAAATGTAGTCATTTTGCTTGAAATGAAACAGCACCAACATTTAACAAAGCCAGGCTGAAGCTTCCTTTGAAACAAATTACTTTTTTCTTCCTACATGCATGGAGGGGCTTGTGAACATTTAATGACTTCATTTAATAACGTTTCTGTTTACTCCAACTAGCAAATAATTCTTGGAAACATTAATTCAAATCAGTTGACCAATAACTGAGCAATTTCCTGTGAGTACATGCAGAATATCTGCACTCAAATTCTAGTACAGCAAGACAGCTACAGAATTTCTCAGAAAAACTGAAATAACATCATACATTCTGTTACAATTGCTTTGCTTCCTTCTCTCAGCACTTACGTAAGATAGGTTCCTCGTACATTGACATCCATCATGAGGTTGACCTTCTTCGTTGCTGTTTCCAAAGTGCCCGTCAAAGAGATGGCGCTTGCATTATTCACCAAAATATCAATCCCTGGTTTTAAAGTAAGCCATTACACATTAGCATTTAAAGAAAAAAAAAAAAAAAAAACATGAGTAAGGCAGGCAGTGCTTTTTTCTCTTTGTTTGAACAATCTGCCTGTTAATGCCTGCCTTCCCCCACACCTTAACTTACCTCCAAAAGTCTTAACAGCTTTCTCCACAGCATTAATGATTTGCTGTTCTTCTCTCACATTAACAATGCATGGCAAAGCCTTTCCTCCAGCTGCTTCAACTGCACAATTAAAAAATTAAACATTTAAAAATTTGCTCTCAGATGGGACAACTAACATAAACTTCTGAGAACCTCTCAAGCAATGACAACTTCAAGATGGCACTGAAAATCACACTCTCATATTGTGACCTTTTAACACATCATATGAGGAACAGGGAAGCCAAAACAGTATCTTAGCACTGCAAATGTTTATTTCATACATCTCAAGTATGCATACATATTGCATACATCTCAAGTATGCAAGCAGCATAGCATTTTTACATTTATATATATACATCCATCTTCGTTACTGTAGCATTACAGCATTCCTGGGAGGCAAGAGAAGCACTAAGCATATTTTAGTAAAGGTGAACTCGAACTAAGAGTCTATGCATTTTTCCACTCAGGTACAGTAATTAAGCAAGGGTATACACTCAGCCAAGTACCTTCACTTGTTACAACTTACTTTCTTGTGCAGCAGTGTAGATAGTCCCTGGAAGAGTAGGATGGGGCTCAGCTGTCTTGGCAGCTATCACAATGTTGGCACCGTCCTTGGCAGCTTTCAAAGCAATGGCCTTGCCAATGCCCCGGCTCGCGCCTGTGATGAAGAGAGTGCATCCTGCCAGTTTCCTAAAGGTGAAGGGGAAAGTGGACAGTAAAGAAGAGAAGAATAAAGCAGAAACTGTTAATCATTTGACTTTTATCAGACTCTAAGGGCAAATGTAATTAGCACAGTCTCCCAGCCAGAAAAACGCCTTCATCCTTTTACTAAGAAAACAGCCCGAAGAACACAAAAGGGATGGTTACAGCTACAGAGAAGTGCACTGATGTAAGACCACGTCCCAAGTTTGCAAACACTACAAAGAAAGTTACCCAGTTACATTTCTCCCTTTTTGTAAAAAGATCCAACACACTGTATCACAACAGAGCTGCTATGTTCTCAGCAATGGAAAAGAAGTAATTTGTAAAAACAAAATGCCAGTTTCCAACAAGACAACACACCTACACAGATCTCTGAATTCTATTAATCACAATGCTCTAAATACAAAAAACTGATGTCTCAATGGGGTATAAATTCTGGAACCACAGCACCATATGCAAATGCCAAAAGCTTTATTTTCAGAAATGGCAATTTTTCTCCTAAATTTTTCTCCATACTCAACAGCTTCCCAGTAACTGTGTGTAGTCCAGTGGATCCTTCCATAAACAGGTCCAATCATCTGAAAGAAACTATCAAGTTTTAAAGCTTAAGAAGGATGTCTGGCTAACACAGTATCCCTGATTTTTTGGAAAGACAAATATCAACTCCACAAACATATTCAATGATAAAGTCTTTTAGACAACAGGTTTGCATATGAAGGAATGTGAGTTTCAGTGCTTTACATAAGGGTCTTGTTTCTTTATGTAACGCTGTAGAAAAACGCAGGAGGTTCAGGATTTTAACTTCAGTTGAAGAATTCATATAAACTATGTGCAACAGCAACTTCAATTTTTGCTCGCATCACAGAAGTCACACCATAAATGTTACAAAAGCTTACACTCTGAGCTTCCATTAATTTTCCTTTCAGATTGGGCCAAACTTAGTATTGTTTCTCCCCATCCGGTTTCAGGTATGTTTTTCCCCCTCTAATCTGAGCACATCTATCACTTAAATGCTCTCTAGGAGGATGTTTGCTTTCAAAAGGCAGAAAATTGGAATGGGGCAGAAAGGGGGAGACGCCTCTTCCCCCGAAGAGGCAAGGCTAGGTAGGCATCTACAGGATCTCAGAAAGTCAACCATGTCCAGAAGATGTCATTTCAAACAGCTTTTATCTACAAAATCTTAGAGTCTTAGAAAGGCACAGGAAGAAAAATATCCAAACAGAAGAGTGAACCACAAAAATCTACTGATATGAGCTCAGTCACATACACAGTGAGGAAAGGTAAACTGTGGAACACATAGTCAAAGTGTAAAAGCCAGTGAAGTAAGGTCAGAATCTAGTTTCTATCTCCTTCAACCAATCAATATGAGGTCAGCATAATTCACCTTAGTCAGAGAAGAGGCAAATGGACCCCCTGGAAGAGGGGTCCAGCAGGAGGCAGCTCTGGAGGAGAAAAGAGCAGAGAAAAGCTGATAGGGCTTTAAGCCCTGCCTGCGGCTGGAGTGATCTACTCAGGAAGACAAGAAAGTGTACCAGAGACAAGCAGGACTATGCAGGGAACTTAGCTTCCAAGAAAAGTGTCATACAGGGAGTGGGTGCAAAGACAGGCCACAAAGAAGGAATTAGAAACACTGCCAGGGCACATTGGGGTGGTGCCAGTAAAATCAAAGTTCACCTGCAGCAGAAGCTTGTGAAGGACATCAAAAGCTCAGAGACTTCTGCTACACTGGTAGGGATAGCAGGCCCTTTGCTTAAGAGAGTGGGTGAATGCAAGTCTTTCAACACTGTCAGAGTATTTTTGCTTCATATTTAAGACATGATGCCATAATCTGAATGCATGTGCAAAATGACAGGTAAAAAACTAGTTGGTTAGTCAGGGTCAGAGGGTGGTGGTTAGTTAGTCATATTCGCAAGACTAAGGATTTCTTTCTTAATTCACTTAGCAGCCCATTAGTTTAAAGTTCATAAAGAACATCTGCCTGGCTAAAATATCTTATGATCTGTATTGTGAAGGTCACATCTGCATCACTTCCATTAAGAGATTAATTCTGCTAATAAGACAGAAAACATCAAATGAACATCTGTGCCCTACAATCTTGGAAAACAAGATCGGTTCCTTTCCCACCACAGATGACTGCCAATAAAGACCTTCAGGTCACATCAGGGACACTTTTAATGACTTACATAGATGCTAAGAATTTAATAATCCTCTTTATAACACACAGGAACTAATAATAACTTATCTTCCCAGCTGTTATCTGAAAAGCCAAAAGGCAGAAAACACCGCTAAATTAAGATCCTATACAGGAAGAAAATTTGGCTGCCAGGTAAGACAGTAGTAGAAGACTATAACACTAAACAACAATAACAAAAATAATAACAAAAATAGCAACAACAACAATACTAATAGTAATAAGTAATTATACTTTAATAAAAATGTTCCATATGAAATTACTGATACACTGCCTAATTTACATTAAACTCCTCCAGTAACTGCTTCCCTTGCATAAGGCACCGTTCAAGTCCCCTGTACGACCCGCACTGCTCGTCCTAGGGCTCCGGTGCTGCCCGGGCCCCTCGGACACGCGTGTCCTCCGCCACAGCTCCTCGCCCTCGGCCGCTGCGAGTCCTGCTCGTCCCGCACGGCGACGGCGCTCAGGGTGTCCCGCGAAACCCCGGCGGCCCCGGCCGCAGCCCGCCCGCCCCGAGAGCCCCTGGCGGGCGGCGCAGCCCCGTCCCGGCGCGGCGGGGACACCTTACCCGGTGTTGGGCAGCATGGCGGCGCGGGCGGCCAGGCCGGGCCGGGGCAGGGGCAGGGGCAGGTCCCGAGCCGCTCCGCTGCGCAGCCGCCGCGGCCGCTCGGGGCGGGGTCGGGGCCGCTCCGCCGCCGGGCCCTGCCGCTCTGCCCAGGGGCTGGGGCACAGCGCGGGTGCCAGGCTCGGGCTGCGAGCTCACCTGAGACTGGAGAAAGGCCTACGCGGGATGAAGAGTGGATCTGGAAGGCTTTCCGTATCCTTTCGCTCTCCCGTCATGTGTATGAAATTTTGCTTTGGTCTCCTGCCAATTGCACTCAAATCACTGGAGCTTTGCCTCCATCTCATCTTCTGGAGTGCTGTGTCCAGTTCGGGGCTCCTCAGGACAAGAGAGACAGGGAGCTACTGGAGTCAGCGAGGTGGGGGAGCACTAAGGCGATTTGGGGCCTGGAGCCCTTCTCTTCTGAGGGCAGACTGCTGGAGCTGGGCCTGTTAGTCCAGAGATGAGTGCGAGGGGATCTCCTTAATGCATATGCGTATCTCTAAGCTGGATGCCAAGACGGTGGTGCCAGACTCTTTTCAGTGGTGCCCAGAGACAGAATACGGAGCAGTGGCCATAAACTAAACTACAAGAATTCCACTGAAACATGACAACTTCTTTGTGTTGAGGGTGGCACAGCACTGGAACAGGCTGCCCATGGAGGCTGTGTCATGTGCCCTAGGTCACCGTGCCTTGACAGGGTGGTTGGAGTAGATAATCTCCAAAAGTCGCTTTCAACTCTAATGATTTTGTGATTCCCTGTTTATTAGATAGCCTGAAGTAGGATCCTGTGTCTTTGTTCACCCAGCCACACCTATCCTGTCCTTCATCCTTTCCACTAGTACCTCTCTTATTTCACAATAACTTCAAGGTCATACCTCTCCTCTGTGCCCTGCATGTATAACTTTTCCTTGTCCTCCCTCTGTTGCCCAAAGAAAACTCTGACTTCCTCCCGTGCTTGCCATGCTGACCACCTGTTACTGTGGTTAGCAAATCTTCCACCAGGTTCCACCTTTGGCTTGTCTTTCCTCCTTCAGCTCTCACAGAGATTCTGTGCAGCACCTTGAGAAGGCTTCAGGTTTCACAGAGAGCTGATGGCAGAAGGGGAAATCACCTGGTAGATCTGAACCTGCTGGAAGAATTGTGACAGATGGTTTTACTGACTTCAACAGAAATCAAAGTGAGCCCTGAGCAGATGAACTAGCCTGTGTATTAATATAATGGTGGTTGTTGGTTCCCTTCACTGCAGTTCACAGTGTTGCAGGGCTGCAGACTCCTGCATGACTGAGGTGAGAGCAGGCTAAAGGGGTCAAGGGCTGTCTGAACACTTTGTAACCTCCATAAATAACGTCTCCCATACCACCTGCTTTGCCAGGGTTGACATCCAGAGCAGATGGAAGTGATGTGCTTTGGTAAGACCTTCAGGCATGCTTTTCCTTCATTCTCCCTGCAGCCACTCAGCCCAAATGACCAATGCACAGCTTGACTGCGTTGGTCATTTGGCATACCCCAGCTGTAAGCCTCATGCCTGCGGTGTTCTCCATGGAAGTGAGCCGTAGTGACTGTGTGTAGAGAGCTGCCTTTCACCTACCTTCACAGGCACCTGCAGGAGAAACACCTGGGCATCACGGTTCAGCCGTCTTCCCCTTGAGTGTTTGTTTTGTTCCCTGGTTTGTTTTTTTTTTCTCTCTCCAGAATGTAATAGGGGAACTGAAGTGATGGGGCTTTTTGCTGTATCAGGAGGGTCAGTTTGGAAGGCTTTTTTAAGCATGAGGGGAAGAAGGCATTTGAACAGGCACTGCAGAAGGTGGAAGGCTCGAGCGCTGAGTTTCAGCTCACCCTGCCTCACTTCAGGAGCTGAGCAGGGGAGCACGGGTTTGCCATGGGCTGAGCACCCTTGCGTCTGTGCTTGCATCCTGTGCTCTGCTCTCTACACTGTAGAAACCCCACGGTCCTGGGGGGTAGGGGGAGGACACCCCTCTGCTCTCCGAAGTGCCCTAACCTCCGATGGTGCAGCATGCACCCGGAGCTGGCTCCTGACCCCGCAGCTACTCGCAGGAGAACGTGGAGCGCCCTTTCCTTTCAGAACGACTCCTTTAATGCCGGTGTCGGCCGTGGGCCTTTGCCTTGCGCAAGGCCGCCGTGCCGCGCTGCCGCCCCGGCTGTGCCCGCCGTCCCTGCGCTCACGGCTCTGCCGCTGCCTCCCTGCGCCGGCTGCGCCTCCGTGCGGGGCCCCGGCGGGGCTGAGCCGGCTGCAGCCCGGGAGGGCCGGGGAAATGCGGCCGTGCGGCAGGAGGTGGCGAGCAAGGTGCTAGTGAGCACCGTCAGCTGGGCCCTGAGTGTCCTGGCGACAGTGAGGTGGTCTTTCAGGCTCACAATCGCTCTGAAAACACCGTCACGTGTGCAGAAATGTTTTGGTTTTTTTTTTAGAAAAGCTTTGCTTTTGCTCTTTCAGAATTGGTTTATGTCAAGTTGAAGGGCAACTAAGAATGCTGAACTGCTTTTATAGGAGTTTCAAAATAAGGCCAGAGCAGAGGAGGCAATCTTGGAAGTGTTCCTTTCTGGTGGAAATACTCCTTGACCGGTCACGCCAGGACTGTTCTGCCAGGGACAGATGGTGTTAGTTCCTTGGGCTCCTAGTGTTGGTTATTGTGTAGAGACTCACAGAACAGATCTAAGTATTTTTGATACTGAGGATAGCTAAGAGACTTTCAACAGCATATTAAGGGGTTCTTCCGCTTGATTGGCTTTGTAAATTGCTAAAGCTTTCCTTTATTGGAAAAGCTTTCCTTTAGTGTTAAATGTGCATGTTCACTGGGATAAAGTAAAATGCTGTTCAAGTTGATGTGTTTAAACAGAATTCTCTGTATTTTACGTAGAATTGTCTAGATCTTTAGGCTCTGAGTCTTGAAACGGAATTCCCTGTCCCTTCCTTTGATCCCTGATCCAGATGGAAGTTGATGGTATCATTCTCTCCTTTAACCCCTCTTTTAAATGCAAAATGATGTTATCAAGTGGGTTAAGCAGATGTTGCTCAATGTTTATGGAAAGCTTTTGTATTTTATGACTTGCCTGGCAATTGTCTGAGAAGATGACATCTTCTTGGACACTCAACCTTAAGTTCTGCACGTCCCAAACTGAACTTTGCTTGGGACTGAGTAGGGGACATCTCCCCAAATGACCAGCAGGGACCACTAGAGACCCCGAGGAGGCCTACGCAAGTGCAGCGACACTGCATAGGGTTGCACAAGTTAAGCAATTATGCAATAGGCAGGGGTAACTGTGTATTAGATAGGCAGGTTTATGTAGATTTCAGTGTGTGAATTCTCTCACATTTTAATCCTTGATTGGCTTGATCTGTGGAAAATCTCTGCTTTGCATCTCGGGCAGAATAAACAATGTCTCCTTTCTAAACCCTTTGTCCATCTTTAGAGAGTTCTGAAAGTTGGCAATAGAAGCAGAAAATTATTTACAGTTTAGAAGCCTTTGCAGAAGAATTAATTTATTGGAGGTGCTGCCCAAGCATTCAGAGAGGAGAAGAAATTAAGCAGATCCCAGCAGGAAGGAGCAGATGCGGCCAAGGCAAAGACAGAATCTGCTGCAGCCATGCCATCGGGTCCTGTTGCAGAGACGTTCCGAGTTATTCAAGGGGCAGTGACTGAGGAGTACGTGAGAAGTACTCAGGGTGTCTTTCAGTTTGAGCTCTCTGGTAAGCCCACCGCTTGTGCAGCCTTGCCTGGCAAAAGGCCCCGGTTTTCAGACAGAAACGCTTTGGAAGCTGGTCCCGAAGCAGGCGGGCTCCTGTTCAGTTCCTGTGACGCTGGTGCTGCAGGCCCGCTGGAGCAGCCCCGGGCGCTGCTGTCCCTGTGTCCCGGCGCTGCTGCGGCCACGCTCGGGGCGCTCTCGGCACCACGGCAGAAGCGCCAGCTGCCAGCGGCTCTGGGAGCAGAGCGCGGCCTCCGGGCTCTCCTGCCCGCGGCCCCAGCCCGCGGCGCTTGGGGCGTCACGGGGGACCAGAGGTGACTCCTTGCAGAGCCCCGCCAGCGTGCGGGCAGCCACGGAGCCGCTGCAAACGCACGAGGCCGTGGGCGTCTGGCGGGGCGACAGAGAGGGAGGGCGCGGCAGCGCTCGCTGCCTTCTCACCGCGCTTCGCTCTCTGTCCAGGCGATGGTGGAGGCACTTGGTATATTGACCTGAAGACCAAGGGTGGGAGCGCTGGCTTCGGAAAGGCTCCCGTGGCAGCTGACGTGGTCATGAGCATGTCGAGTGCCGACTTTGTGAAGATGTTCACAGGTGGAGGACAAAGGCCTTTGTCGAGGGCCACAGGTACCGGGAGAGCCAGAAAAGCCGTCCCAGAAAAGCCTCTGCTGACAGGGGAGTAGAGAGGCTTCTCGCTCTGTGATCTGGGATTGGAGGGGCTTTTTGTGGCTCTGGGGAGAGTGCAGGCAAGAACTGCTTGGATTTTTCTGCACTCCTGCATCCTGTGAACAGGAAGAGTGCAAAAAGTTACACTGCTTTTATTAACCAGGTACCGACATTTTAGCAGCCAGTGTATCTTCAGAGAGAACCAGTCAATGCATTGGGCTAGTGCTCTGCACATGTCTGAGCAGCATCTCCTAAATGTGCCCTGCTCGTACCAGGAAGAGCTGATAGGAAAATAACCTGATTTGTTTCATCTCCCCTGAGAGATTGGAGCCATATGGTCTTTTCTTAGTTAAATCAGTCATAATCTAATAATTTCATTAAGTAACAGGATATTGCATCTGATGTAATTTGCTCCTCTTACAGAGTGTTTTCTCGTTCCAGAGAATGTATTTACTGATTAAGTAGTGTTGGACAGAAGACAATGTCAGAACTTTCATAATGTTAAAAATGCTACACTTCTTTTTAAGTGTGATTTCCACAAGTATCACTATTCAAAACAGCTCGAAACCTTTTTTAACACACCTCAAAATGGAGTCATAAGAGAACAGATTAATAATGAAAAAAAAAGTTATCCATTAAGTCAATAATTGTAATCAAGTCCTCAGAAATGTTTTACAGATGGATTGAAAAATAAATTCTACTTCAATTAATCTGCCTCCTCCTTTACAGCAAAGTGATTCAATATTGTAAAATATAGATAGATCCAGATATATAGAAATTCTTTATTAGTTCAGATATTGGAAGTGTGTGGGATTTAATCACAGATTCTGGTTTAGCATTTTGCCACCTGGATAAAACTAGGAAGTATATTCCAAAACAGAATTTCTAAATTCACTCAAAAACGCTACTCTAGGGATATTACTGTTTCCTGTGCGCAGCCTATAATCCAGATCGTTTTAATTTTCTGATGGTTCTGTTTGTTCATTTTAGATAAGCTAAAGCTATTCATGGCTTTCATGCCAGAAATTCTAGTATTAAAGGTGATATGATCCTAACCCTGAGTCTGGAAAAGATGCTGCTATAGTTGAATTTTGAACACTAGCAGAATACTGGTCTTTCTTATGTAACTACAATGCTATTTTAAAACACCAGTCCTCATTTTTTGCTGATGCAGCATAAGATCAATAGATTTTGTAATTGCTAAAGAAATCACAACTCAAGTTGATTATAAACCCAAGAGCAAACATGGCTTTTTAAAATAACTTTCTGTAAAGCTTCAAAAAACAATTATGTCCCAAAATTCTGGTGTTTTAAGAACAGATTTTTTAATTTTCACTTCTTTATTTCTTTCTGACTGTCCTGTGTCACTGTGAGATGCAAGCCTAAGAGACCTTTATTTCTTATCATGTTTTCTCAGATATCTAAGGAGATATGAGTTCTTATCCAATGGTTAGGGGATGCACAGCATGTTTCCTGTAAGAGCTGAAGTCAGCACTAACTTTTCCTCTCACTGGGGTCCAACACTATTTTTCTGCCCTGTACTGGTTTCACAAAGCTTGTATGAATTGACCATCCCTATCAGATGTTATTTTAAAAGGCTAATGATCTTAAGATATTGAAAAGGTCCACTGTGCACTCTTAGGACAAGACCTACAATGGATGCTATAGTAGAGGAATTATTGCAGCTATTTGTCTTCTGCAAAGGATTTTTGCATGAGGTCAAAAGTGTTTCTTTTTACTCTATTGCTCACTTCACAGATTTGGAGGCCCATAAAAATGAAATGACTAAAAATCTTGTGACTGTTTTGCTACTGTGAGTAACTGGAGAGAAAGTTACAGGTTTT